>NC_044301.2:19076597-19319097 GCF_004027225.2 Strigops habroptila
GGACTTGTGCAAAGCATTTGACACTGTTCTGCATGACATCCTTGTCTCTAAATTGGAGAGACATCAATTTGATGGATGGACCACTTGGTGGATAAGGAATCGGCTGGATGGCTGCACGCAAAACGTTGGGGTCATCGGCTCAATGTCCAATTGGAGACCAGTAATGAGTGGTGTCCCTCAGGGGTTGGTGTTTGGACCGATCTTCTTCAACATCTTTGTCGGCAACAAGGACAGTGGGATTGATGCACCCTCAGCAAGCTTGCCAACAACACTAAGTTATGTGGTTCTGTCCTGGGTTCAGCTGTAGCAGTTATTTTTCTTCTTCCTAGTAGCTGGTGCAGTGATGTATTTTCAACTTTAGTCTGAGAACAGTGCTGATAATACACCGATGTTTTAGTTGTTGCTAAGTAATGCTTACGCCGAATCAAGGACTTTTCAGTCTCTCACACTCTGCCAGTGAGGAGGGGCAAGGGAAGCCAGGAAGAAGCCGAGACAGGATACCAAACCCAAACTAGCCAAAGGGGTATTCCATACAACAGCATGTCATGCCCAGTATAGAAACTGGGGGGAGTTACACGGAAGGCGCAGATCACTGCCTGGGTCGTGCTGGGTATCAGTCAGCAGGTGGTGAGCAATTGTATTGTGCATCACTTGTGTTTATTGTTTTCTTTTCCTTTTCCCCTTTTAGTTTTATATTCTCTCTCCTTATTATTTCCCTTATCATTATTATTATTCATGGCAGTAGTAATGGATTTGTATTATACCTTAGTTACTGGACTGTTCTTATCTCAACCTGTGAGATTTACATTCTTTCAATTCTCCTCCCCACCCCTCTGGGAGCTGGGGGGAAGGCAGCGGGGAGTGAGCGAGCAGCTGCGTGGTTCTGAGTTACCGGCTTGGCTTAAACCACGACAGGTTTGGTTGATATGGTGGAGGGAAGGGATGCCATCCAGAGGGACCTTGATACACTTGTGAGGTGGGCCGATGCCAACCTCTTGAAGTTCAACCAAGCCAAGTGCAAGGTCCTACACCTGGGTCGGGGCAATCCCAGGCACAGCTACAGGTTGGGTGGAGAAGAGATTCAGAGCAGCCCTGGAGAGAAGGACTTGGGGGTGTTGGCTGATGAGGAACTGAACATGAGCCAGATTCAGTGTGCGCTCGCAGCCCAGAAAGCCAACCGTATCCTGGGCTGCATCAAAAGAAGCGTGACCAGCAGGTCAAAGGAGGTGATCCTGCCCCTCTACTCTGCTCTTGTGAGACCCCACTTGGAGTACCATGTGGAGTTCTGGTGTCCTCAACATAAAAAGGACATGGAGCTGTTGGAGCAAGTCCAGAGGAGGGCCACGAGGATGATGAGAGGGCTGGAGCACCTCCCATATGAAGACAGGCTGAGAGAGTTGGGGCTGTTCAGCCTGGAGAAGAGAAGGCTGCGTGGAGACCTCAGAGCAGCCTTCCATTATCTGAAGGGGGCCTACAAGGATGCTGGAGAGGGACTCCTCATCAGGGACTGTAGTGATAGGACAAGGGATAATAGGTTCAAACTTATACAGGGGAAGTTTAGGTTAGATGTAAGGAACAACTTCTTTACTGTGAGGGTGGTGAGGCACTGGAACAGGTTGCCCAAGGAAATTGTGAATGCTCCATCCCTGGCAGCGTTCAAGGCCAGGTTGGACGGAGTCTTGGGTAACATGGTCTAATGCGTGGTGTCCCTGCCCATGTCAGGGGGGTTGGAACTAGATGATCTTAAGGTCCTTTCCAACCCTAACTGGTCTATGATTCTATGAAGGTTAGCATCCTTGGTCTTATTTACTGTCTACTTAGTTTTTATCAGTCCTGTGATGTTCCTTCCCCCGTAAGGACAATCAGATGGACATTCCTTACTCCCTTCGTGTTAGCAGGTTAGAACAGTTTGCTGTATTTTACTATGTTAAAGGCACACACACTATTGTTAGTTTAAACCTATAATTCAAGCCTACACCTCCATTATCATGCTCTTTTTTAGTAACAATTTAATTTAGCTTTTCTCAAAGGCCAGTGCTTACACAGCACTTACCATACATTCCACAGCAAATTATTAGCCTCATTGGCTATGTCTTCAATATAGTTTTTGTTAATCTCTCTGCATTTCTTTGGAGAGAGCTGGTTAGCCTCTAGTCCAGTGCTGCACTACAACCAAACAAGAGAACCAGGGCTGGGAAACAAGCAAACCAAGAAAGGAAAAACTTAAAACATTATCAGCAGAGTGAATGAAGAGATCTCTCTTGAAGTGTTTATTGCCAGAAAACCAGACTAGTTTCCTATTCTCTATGAAAACTGGGCCACAGTGGAACTGAATCATTGGTAAATTTTCTTCTGTTGTAGAAAGACTCTGTCAGTACTTGCTTTGCATTCAATAATTTTCAGAATCATTTTTTATAATGAAATACTTAGCAATTTTAGAACATGAAATGCTGTTTCTTGCTAATACAGACTGTATGCAATTTTCAACAGTTCTTTCTAATCATAAAGATTAATTCAGCTAATATCTTGCTGTGCTTTACAATAATGCTATTATTCATTTTAAAATGGGGAAGCAGCATACAGAAAATGACGATATTGCTCAAGGCTGCTCATACAAAGACATCAGGTGACAATTCAATGCAATTTCCAAACTGCACTGCAACACCTGGACCAAAAAAAGAATAGGTATCCAGTACAGATTATTCTATAATAGCAGTAACTACTCAACTGTAAATCCAAGATTTCAGTAGACAAAATTGCTTACCAAAAAACTCTCACTAGAATAATGTTGCAAGATAAATGTTGGATCTGGATCTTGATGGGCAAAATAAGATTTGTCTTGACTGACATTCCAGACCAAGAATCTCCACGCCGTTTATGCAAAAATCATCCTGGACAGCAAACCTCACGACAGACTCAAGCTAGCAGCTCAGGAAGCAAAAGCAAGCGGTTTGAAATCTCTGGAATATTTTTTGTCCTATTAAACCTACTGAAGCATTAATTTAAAAGATCTCTCAAATATCCTATATTGAGAATAGCTACAAAAACTGAACTATTTTTGAAAATGGGATAACTCAATGGCTAGATCAGTTTTAAAACTGGAATAAACACACCTCTTTCAGAAGCTCAACAAGGGGTATCATGATGTCTTTTGTTGCCATGTCATCACAGACTTCAAATCCCCCACAAGCATTCAGATTACTGGGAAAACCAAATACATGCTTTGATCAGATACAATACTCTGCAGGAACATTAAAAAAACAAAAACAAACACACACCAAACCAAAACACAAACCCCAAAACAAACCAAACCACCATGCATTCAGTATTCTTCTCTAAAGGTTATGGTACTGTTTGTTTTAAAATCAATCTACTTAATCAGTAACTTTCATCTTCTACCTTCCTAACATAAAAGGATAACTGGTATTAGGGAAAAAAATTAATTTTTACTTACTTGTCTAGCATAACTAGAAAGCTTATCTGTACTAAAACATTACTTCTGTCAGGTACTACTCAGTGTAAGATACAACATGAATGTTACTAAGTATTAGAATTACATTTTTGTACAAATAAAGCAAGTTGCAGGTCTGACTGCAGAATAGTGACTCAAACTGATGCTGTTCAATATTTAAAAGTTCCTCAAAAAGACAGCTCTGTGCATTCCCTAACCCACCACTCCTACAGGGTTACCAAGACACAAAATGCCATACTAACAGCATTCAAGTTCTCTGTATTTCTTCATACCACTATCAATTTTTTTTCTTAACATAAGGATGAAAAACAATGCATTCCACTAGGAGTAGGTAAAATGGTAGTAACTGAATTAAACTCTGCTCCTGCCATTAAAGTCCCATGGCAGCCTATTGGAGCAAGAAAAGCCGCACTCTCAGGGATTTCAACTGACAGGCATATTTACTCGAAATGGAGTTAAAGCAAGAAAGAATCATAGAATAGGAAGGGTTGGAAAGGACCTTAAGATCATCTAGTTCCAACCCCCCTACCATGGGCAGGGACACCTCACACTAAACCATGTCACCCAAGGCTCTGTCCAACCTGGCCTTGAACACTGCCAGGGATGGAGCATCCACAACCTCCCTGGGCAACCCATTCCAGTGCCTCACCACCCTCACTGTAAATAACTTCTTCCTTATATCTAATCTAAACTTCCCCTGTTTAGGTTTGAACCCATTACCCCTTGTCCTACCACTACAGTCCCTAAGGAAGAGTCCCTCCCCAGCATCCTTATAGGCCCCCTTCAGATACTGGAAGGCTGCTATGAGGTTTCCACGCAGCCTTCTCTTCTCCAGGCTGAACAGCCCCAACTCTCTCAGCCTGTCTTCATATGGGAGGTGCTCCAGCCCTCTTATCATCCTCATGGCCCTCCTCTGGACTTGCTCCAACAGCTCCATGTCCTTTTTATGTTGAGGACACCAGAACTGTACACAGCACTCCAAGTGAGGTCTCATGAGAGCAGAGTAGAGGGGCAGGATCACCTCCTTTGACCTGCTGGTCACGCTTCTTTTGATGCAGCCCAGGATATGGTTGGCTTTCTGGGCTGCGAGTGCACACTGCCGGCTCATGTTAAGCTTCTTGTGAACCAACACCCCCAAGTCCTTCTCTGCAGGGCTGCTCTGAATCTCTTCTCTGCCCAACCTGTAGCAGTGCCTGGGATTGCCCTGACCCAGGTGTAGGACCTTACGCTTGGCTTGGTTAAACTTCATAAGGTTGGCATCGGCCCACCTCACAAGCATGTCAAGGTCCCTCTGGATGGCATCCCTTCCCTCCAGTTTATCAACCAAACCACACAGCTTGGTGTCGTCGGCAAACTTGCTGAGGGCGCACTCAATCCCACTGTCCATGTCACCGACAAAGATGTTGAACAGGACCGGTCCCAACACCAATCCCTGAGGGACACCACTCGTTACAGGTTTTAACAGAAAAACCCCACTCTTTTCCATGCCAGGAGTACCTCATTCTAACCAAATATTAGCAATTGCTTACCGGAGGGCACCTGCAGCTGTCTCACGAACAGCTAAACCGTTATCCATCAACAACAGTCCTAAACAGACATCTCTCTGCAGAAAGGCTGGGATTGCATGCTTCTGCAACAGCTTGGAAATACTGGCACAGGCATACTCTCTCACTTCAACACTTGGATGCTACAGCTGGGGAGACACAAACAGAGCAGATTGGGGTGAGAGAAAAGGTAGCTGGAAGTTTTTATTGAGTGAAAAGACTAATCTGCCTTTTGATTTGCAGGCCCAGCACTGTAGCTCCTCTTTTATTGCTCCAGAATGGAATCAAGAGCTTTCAACTTCCATGGAAGTTTATATACCCTTGCCCGGGTTATGTGTGCTAACTGTATGACTAGATAAATACTATTCTTGGTGTTTAACGAGAGAGCCATAGTTCAGATGCAGATTTGACACTAGCTGTCCCTGGTGAGACCTGATAGCTACTTTCGATTACCATGTTTAAAAAGAAACAGACAAAAGTGGAAGGGGAAATACCATCAAGGAAATATAACAGACATAAAATATGCCACCATACAGATAAACTGAAGAATCAAAAAATACAAAAAAACCATGACAGCCTTTAGACTAAAAACATTTGCCTAAAGTCAAGGAACAAGTGTTCTCTATATTCACAAGACAACACTGACTTGTGCTGTAACAGAGGTTTAGATGTGATATAAGAATTGCAAACCATAAAAATAATAACATCAGAAGTGCCTGTCCTGGGAAGTCATGAGGTTCATCAAAAACCTAACAGATAAATATCTGCTGAAGAGCAGACTGGAAAAGAGTGGTACATCACATCCTGCCTCACTGACACTGAGGTCTCTGCATTCATCCTCACCTGTGCATTTATGTAATTATTTTTATTTTTTTAATATAAGATTAAATAGGTTAGTCCGGAAGAATAATCAAGCAGTGATTTGTTCAATGAGTTCAGTTAGGTGAAGTGAACAAAGGGGATTTATTTACTTAAAGGAAAACAGATTTTCTACTATCAATTCTAAAGTCACATGTGCATAAGAAGGTTTAAACTAGGTTTTATCTGTAATACTTAAACCAAAACCAGAAATGTGGCCAAACCCAGTCTTTTCAGCATTTTCTATGAGTTATTTCTTACATGTAGATCTTGGACTCATCGCCTTGGCTACCTTGTAGGAACACTCTCCAGTCAGGCAGACTGAAGCCAAGGACTGCAATTCCTTCAAAGCCTCTCCTGGGACGAGGAGCTCAGAGCAGCCCCTCCGGACCAGTCAGGAAGGCGAGAACGAGAGAGCCCGGACGGGGTGCCGGGCCCGGGGCCAGCAGTTGCCGGCCAGCCGGCGGCAGGGCCGCCACCGCCCCTCCCTGCCGAGCCGCTGAGGGCATAGCCGTGACGCCGGAGAAGCGACGCGGCGGCAGGAGTGACGGGCGGCGTGAGACGCCCCGCATAGCTCCTTCCCGCGCCCAAGGGCGGGCAGGCGACACCGCACTCCGGTCCCTCGCCCGACACCGCCGGGGAGGGCCGAGACCTTGCCCCACCCCACCGGCAGCGGAGGAGCACAGCCCCCGCCGGCCCCCGCAGCCTCATCGGGTCGGGCCACGGCTTCCCCGTCCCGAGCGGGGATCGCGCCGAGCCCGTCTTCACCCTCTCCCCGCCCTGCCAGGGGCCACCCCCGATTCTCACCCCCACCTTCTCCAGCAGCTCCGCGGCCGGCTCCTCCTCGGGGCCGCCCTCCCCACCGCACAGTACAAAAGAAGAGAACAGTTGTTTATACAAGATTTATTTTATACACATTGACCTACAAAATATACAGCAGTTAAAAATAATGGATGGGCAGAAAACTTACAGGAAAAATCACAGGAGATAATTCTGAATGTCTCAACTGACACGGTTACATCCATAGGCTGCCACTAAAAGCCAGTCTACGTTGTAGTAGGAGTTACTGAAGTTGCAACATCGTTGCAGTTTTAGTCAATTAAAAGAGTTTGAAACTATTACAAAAGCATCTTGAACAACTTACAACTCTTAAAACTCTTTACAGTTTAGCTAATTCAAAAGTTACACTTTATGCACAACATCCACATCTTGCTTTTAACACTGAATAAAAAAAAAAAAAAAAAAAAGTTATTTTATTGTGGCACTATTTTCTTTACCAAATCTGAAGTTATAAATTTTCAATACTAGTTTCATATTTGGACTATTATAGCATAAAAATCCACTCAGAATGGTCATGTGGACTTCAGATGCAGTACAACCTTAGTTGGTAAGATACAAGCATATTTAAAACAATTTTTTAGATATTAAAATCTGGAAAGAGCAGTGTTGTGAACCAGATCACACCAGGAGCTATGTATTACCACAATGGAAGTGGCTGGTGCACTATACACACAGTCTGACAAATGTGATCCTTGATGTAGTTGCAGTTCTTAAACAGCGAGACCAGTTTTCTCCAGGACAGACAGTCTTTCTGCAAGCCTTTAACCAATTCCAAAAAGAATGACCAGGAGACAAGGACAGCTGTAATGAGTAAGTGTGCTAATAAACCATCATGGGAATGGTAAGTTTCTTTCAATACTGTTCATGAGAATGAAAAAATCCATACAGCAAGTATTACTTCTTTTCCTGAACATTGGCATCCATCTGCTATTTACAATAGTTTATAAAGACACACGAGGTTTGATTTTCAAGTTCAACTTCATAACCGATTAACATGCTCCACCTGTATGTTCTCTTCTAGCTGAAGTAAAAAAAAAAGTGACACTAATACTGAAAAAAAGAGATAATCAGAAGTAGCAAAAGCACTGATAATATGATAACAAAGAATTTGGATAAATATTCAAGAAGTAATATTGCACACTTTCACTGTCAACTGTGCAAGACTTTCACTCCCAGGCAGTGACAACCAGTCCTGTTTGTTTTTTTGCTGTCACACTACCTTAAAAAGGTCATTTTTGGTTTCCATGGCAGTGGAAAAAAACTGAAGGAAGACAGCCCTTATTGAACATGAGGCCTAGGTTTCAAAATTAATTTTCCAGTCTGCAAGACAGGGGGGGGGGGGGATAAGTTTAGACACTGAAAGTTGAGCCCAACTTCAATTTTACAGGCTAAGTTTAGAATGACACACAGAACAATACTAAGTATTCTACATTCCAGTTTTACAGACACACAGAATTCATTAAGGTGTATTCATAGAATGGTTTGGGTTGGAAGGGACCTTAAAGCTCATTCACAATTCCAACCTCCTGCCATGGGCAGGGACACCTTCCACTAGAGCAGGTTGCTCCAAGCCCCATCCAACCTGGCCTTGAACATTGCCAGGGATGAGGCAGCCACAGCTTCTCTGGGCAACCTGTGCAAGCACCTCACCACCCTCATAGTAAAGAATTTCTTCCTAATATCTAAGTCTCCCCTCTTTCATCTTAAAGCCATTCCCCCTTGTCCTATCACTACATGCCTTTGTGGCAAGTGCTGTTCAGAAAAAAAACTCCGTGTCTTTTCCAGTTATTTGCATTAAAAACAAAACAAACAAAACCAAACCAAAACAAAAAAACACAACACCAAAACAAAAAAACCCAAAAAACCCCCCCACAACATACACAAAAAAACAAGTTTTAGGCAATGACTAATACTTACATCATCACAGGACATGTTATATTCTGCCAAAACAGTTCGACATCGGGCTGCTATACTGTGTGGATTGTGTCAAGGAAAGCAGCTAACACTGGTACACAGAACAAGTAAAAACCAAAAAAAAAGCAGTATTAGTATAGGCTTCAATAACTGTAGTAACTGCAACACCTTTAATCTGACAAACACAATTGAAGGATACATTGATGGTGCCACCACTCTTTTATGTATTCCAGCAAAGAACAAGCCTATTAGGGTAATACAGCTAATTGTAAAAAATGGGTGATTCCAAAGTGATGTGAAAAATGACACCTAGGAAAGAAATCAGATTAGTCCCACTGCATACTTCATAGTTCACTTAAATAAAAAATAAAATAAAAAAAAAAACCCACACTGCTCCTAGCCATTTCTGAGTACTTGTGAACTGTTCTTTAGATAAGCATTCAAGGTGCACATATTGGTAGACATTATTGTCCCAGGACATATCCCAGAAAAATTCGAGACAGCTCAAGAGCCTAACTGAAAATTATCTCCCAGTTTCATAGGAGAAGCACATTTAGCCTTTCAGTTTTCAATACTATACCACTTGACTGCCACACACTACGTTTGGGATTAGCCTGATCTTTACCTTTTGTGTCTCTGGGTCTATTAACCAGTTCCAGGCACCAGTTGCTGTGCAGACTGACACCACTATCAGAATCACTGATAAAGAAAAGAACAAGAGTCATAAATAGTATACCTCCTATCAACAAGCATTTCTTTTTCATCAGCAGCTTACACATTTCTTTCTTCTCCCACTTCTGAGGGAGGAAAAGTTTCTAGTTGGAAGGTGGAAATGAGAATAGGCAAAGAAACTTATTATGTGAAACCATAAAGATTCTGTACCAGTTTCCTGGACAGGACAAATAGGTACTAAAATCTAAATTCTGTCAAGTAAAAGCATCCTGATGCTTTGAAGAAACAAAAGTTTCTAAAATAACACAATTAGCAAAAATATGAGTTGGAAGACTGGAGTAAGAGTTGTACCCAACTTTCTGTATGCTCTTTGAGCTTATGCAGTCTGGGAAACAGAAATGCAGCACCATTACATTGCAGAGCAGAACTAAAGTATCTATCCCACTAGCTCTTCTGCATCAGAAAAGCCTGAGGCATCAGCAACAGCAGTTTCAGTGGCACATCTGAGTTGCAGTATGCTCTCCGCCACAATCAACACAATTACAAGCAAGGAAAGCCAACACAGAGGAAAAAAAACCTAAACACACACAAAATTTAAACAGGAGTCAGAAAGCATGATAGCATTAGCACATGAAGATTAACAAAAACCTGTACACATCCAGAATGGCTTAGGAAGAATAATCAATTCACTGTAAATGGATAATGCTAGGTACGTACTAGAGTAACACAAGATACTAGACTGATTTTGAGAGACTACAAAAGTAGGGGTTGATGGAAAAAGAAAACAGAACAAATATAGAGAAAGCTCCTATTGTATTGTACAGCCATGAAGCCTTGCAGCTTTCATTGGACATTTGGCAGTTGAGTGTTTTCTGTGGAGGCTGAAGTTCTGATGCAAAAAGTCTTTTATGGGGAAAAGGGGGGAGAAAAAAAGCAACACAAAAAACAAAGAGCCAGAGTTACCAGCCTTTGGGGTCATAGGGAAGAACATGAAAACAAACCCCACATATTCATGAAATACTACTTTCAGGTTTGCAAGACCGCTATAATTTACTACTAAGTTACATATTCCTTCTGCATATTACAAAATTAAAGAGTAACCCTAACAAGTTATGCTTTCAAAAGAAAGTTGGAAAAGAACTGTCAAAAGCATAGGGGTGCTTCTCTGTATAAATACTTTTTTTCCTAGGATAACAGAAGGAAAAGTTAACATTGAGTTAAATCCTCCATTGTAAAGAAAGTAAAAAGTCCCTCTTTTATGTGAATTACAAAATTATGAAAACAAGCAATAGGAAAAACACATTAACTAGTGAAAACAATACTAGTTATGCAAACTTCAGTTAAATATGCTTAGAAGCTTCCAGTAATTTTTTTCTCTCCCCCCCCCCTCCCCCTTAATTATATCTGACAGCAAATAGCAATTCTGGAAGCCAAATTCATTCCCACAGTAGGTGCACACAAGTTGCCTCCCAGCTGCTCTGAAACAATGGGGTTGAGGGGGGTGCTAGGGTTTGGTTCATTGTGTTTTGGGGTGGGGTGTATTTTCTGTCATTTTTGCTTCTTAAGTAGTCATTCCTCCACGATATTAACCTCTTGGACTCTCAGGAAAAAAGACGCTATATTATATGTAAAAAAAAAAAAAAAAAAAAAAAAAAAAAAAAAAAAAAAAAAAGGCAAAGCACAGCAATATGTTGCCACCATGGATTACTGATCCCAGAGCTGGCAGCATATCTGTGGTACTTCTTGCCTTCCCCCCACCTTCAAACTTGCCTGTTAGAAAAGAGATGAGGACATATATTCTGCCCTTATGGCATACTGCTGTAACTTTTTCACCTTCAGTTTAGAAGGGAGAAGAATAGAAGGACTATCTCACTCAATCATATTTAGTTCAAGTAACTATAGTGACTGTCTGGGAAGTCTGAGCCTTCAAAATAACAACCACCCACCAAAACAGGAACAACTACAACAACTTATTGTCCCGACTATTTCCAGAATAATTCAGCCTTGAGCCAGTTCAATCTTGACCTCGTTTTTCTAATTTTGGCTAAAGCGTTAGTTATCTTGAGGTGGTAGTTGTCTTCTACGATTATCTTGTTGCAGAGTGTTTGAATGTATGCCATAGAAATTTTAAAGAGTTTAAGCACAGATTTTTGTTTGGGCAAACATAAATCAAAGATACACACTGGTAAATCTTTAAAAAGAGAATCCTATTTATTCCCTGGAACATCAAACTTACTTCTCCAACGTCCTGTAGCTGGTTGCAAACATGCAATATATTCAGTAAGTCTTCTTTCAAAAGCTTTGAGATCTGAGGAGGATGTATATCAAGCATAATTAGATCTTGATCTATTTAGTCAAATTTTAATGTAGAACATAAAAGAAATTTACTTTTCCCCTGTGCATACCCACTTCTTAAACAGGCAGAGAAAACCAATGCAATGGTCATTTAGATGCAATAAAAGCACAAAGTAGCTTCGTACATCTTTAGCTAAAAAGTACAATGATGGAGTTATACCAAATACAAGAAACATTCCCACTTAGAGAAAAGAAAATCATTAATAGTTGATAAATGAGAGTATTTTAGAAATCTTTAAAAATATTGAGAATTAGATTCAGAATAGCTTAAATAGCTCCTCCACACAGAAGTATCACAGTTTGGAGTACTGAATCCATCAGTAAACCATTAAGTTCCATTATCTATATAATCACAATTTAAAAAAAAGTTCACCATTTGCTAGCTGTTCAAGGGATTATTTGTGGCAGCACAGCTTTGATTACTTTTGTAGGAACTTTTAGTGCCTTGATATATATACACACACATATGTAAAAAACCAACAGCAAACACTAGATTCCCCCCCCCCTTATTGCCATCATTCTCCCATGGTCTTTCCATTGAAATTGCTGTTAAATGCCAGGCAGCATTTCAAGCATATACTCCTAGTTTGTTTAAAAAAAAAAAAAAAAATCTTAGCCACCTAACATTTTTCTACAAGGAGGTGTTTCACCTGAAGCCTATGTTGGATTTTCCCTTCTGTTCAAGGTCAGGATTTTACAATATTCCAGTCAAAGCTAGAATTCTACCTGGAATTAGGTTTTTCCTAGCATAAATGTAACTTTCAGCTAAAGTATTTCAGTTTGCATCACTGGAAATTTTTTCCTTCAGCTTGCAACTATTGCTAAATTATTTACCATGATAAAGCAATTAGAGAATAAGATTAAAAGAAATATACCTCTTAAGATCATTACTAATGCAGTTTTCCAAATGGTAAATTTACTCTTAATTAGTTTGCAGGTGAATTCATGGGGGAAGACTACAGCATCTTGATTGCACTGCCAGCAATTAAAGCTAATTAACTGTTCCCTGAGTAGCAGAAACCCCTACAGCTAGTCACTGAAGTGGGGGGGGGAATATGAGGCATCACATGAAAATCTGCTACTTGAGACACAGCAGCCTCTAGGCATAACATAAAGCTGCCTATAAAAAAAGTTCCCAGAAAACACTTGTATAATGTAAACAGCATTAAAATAAAAAACAGGAGGAAAAAAAAAAACAACCCCAAAACCAAACCACCTTTCAAAACACAGGACCTTAAAAGTTTAATGTTATTTTTGGCTATATATGTTCTAGGAACCTTCTCAGAGCTTATCGGTTTGGCAGAAGGCAGCTGTAACTAGCAAGGCACACTTGTTAAATCCCTACAGCTTGTACAAACATATCAACAAAGCTGTGACAGTACCAGACTATGATTTTGTTGACATGTCTACCTCTAGTATCTGTGAGAAAACACCTGCTAACTCTGAGACACTGATGAGTTTCTAAAACCTCTACCAGCCTTGGTTTTGGACACTAAAAACTCCTTTCAGATTTTTGACATCCTGTAAGCTGCGACTTCAAAGAAGTAGCAACCCAAACCACCAACATTCTTTGGCGAGTGAGGGCTACTTGAAGACATGTTCTTCAAATGCAAAAGAAGCCTTGGCAAAATGTAATATTAAAGGTAATGGGAGAAGGGATTCAAAGCTGGAAGAAATGCATTTCACATGAAAACCAGTGAGCAGAGAAGCAGTGTCACAGTTCAAGCCCAGTCAGTAACTCAGAACCATGCAACCACTCGCTCACTCCCGCCCCCTTTTTTCCTCCCCCCACTCCCGGAGGGATGGGGAGGAGAATCAGAAAAATGTAACTCCCACAGGCTGAGATAAGAACAGTCCAGTAACTAAGGTATAATACAAAACTAATGCTGCTACCACCAATAATAATAATGATAAGGAAAATAACAAGGGGAGAGAACACAACTGCTCACCACCAGCCGACCGATATCCAGCCCAACCCGAGCAGTGATCCGGGCCTTCCGGGTAACTCCCTCCAGTTTATATACTAGGCATGACATGCTGTGGTATGGAAGACCCCTTTGGCCAGTTTGGGTCAGGTGTCCCGTCTCTGCTTCCTCCCAACTTCCCCTCCTCACTAGCAAAGCATAAGACTGACAAAGTCCTTGATCGGAGTAAACAATACTTAGCAAGAAGTGAAAACATCAGTGTGTTATCAGCACTATTCTCAGACTAAGGTTGAAAACACAGCACTGCACCAGCTACTAAGGAGAAAAACGACTGCTAACACTGAACCAAGGACAGTATCCACCCCTTATTCCATACCATTCACGTCATGCTCAGATCCCATATTTTAAAACATAGCATCATTTGGTCTCATATATATATACACACACAAAGAAAGAAATATCATTCCTTAGTCCATGGACCAATCCCTATAAAGTTGCTGAATTCATCCAGTCCATGATGTCAGGCTCCATCTCTTGTAACAGTCTTTCGGGGCAGGAGGGACGGTGTGTACTGTTCGGTTGTTGCCTGCTGATGATTCCGCCAAACTCATCTGGTCACTGCTGAGCTCATATGGTTTCCTCAAAATTCATTCTTTGTTGAGGTGATGATCAGTGCGAAGTCAAGGTCAGTCGCTGGTGACCTGAAGACATCTAGCTGGTGGGCTATAAAAGTGTTATAGAGCAGGCAACAGCGTACAATTGAGTTCATTGGCTGTTGTCGTGGTTTGAGCCCAGCCGGTAACTCAGAACCACACAGCCGCTCGCTCACTCCCCCCACCCCCCCCCTTCTTCCTCCCCCCGCTCCCGGAGGGATGGGGAGGAGAATGGGAAGAATGTAACTCCCACGGGTTGAGATAAGAGCAGTCCCGCAACTAAGGTATAACACAGAACCACTACTGCTACCACCAATGATAATAACGATTAGTGAAATAACAAGGGGAGAGGATACAATTGCTCACCACCCGCCGACCGATACCCAGCCCGACCCGAGCAGTGATATGGGCCTTCCGGGTAACTCCCCCCGGTTTATATACTGGGCATGACGTGCTGTGGTATGGAATACCCCTTTGGCTAGTTTGGGTCAGGTGTCCTGTCTCTGCTTCCTCCCGGCTTCCCCTCCTCCCTGGCAAAGCATGAGACTGAGAAAGTCCTTGGTTGGAATAAACATTACTTAGCAACAACTAAAAACATCAGTGTTATCAGCGTTGTTCCCAGGCTGAAAGTTAAAAAACACAGCACTGCACCAGCTACTAAGCAGGAGAAAAATGACTGATATAGCTGAACCCAGGACAGCTGTTTTCCCCCAAAATCAAATCCCCTTGAGGTACACATCGGACTTCCCCATCTTCCTGCATTACCCACCAAGTATATCCAGGTCCCTGAGCAAAAGCAATCCCACGAGGGGGTTTGCCTTTACCTGAAGCAGGAATAACCCAGACTGTCTTCCCCAACAAATTCTTTAGGTGCACCACAGGAACTTTAGCCCCCTCTACAGTACATAAAAGTTCTGACTGGGCTGGGCCAGCCCTGTTGGCAGATCCCCTAGTGTTGACCAACCAGGTGGCTTCTGGTAAATGTGTATCCCAGTGTTTGAATGTCCCAACACCCATTGCTCTCAGGGCAGTTTTTAACAGCCCATTGTACCGTTCGATTTTCCCAGAGGCTGGTGCATGGTAGGGGATGTGATATACCCACTCAATGCCATGCTCTTTGGCCCAAGTGTCTGTAAGGTTGTTCCAGAAATGAGTCCCACTGTCTGACTCAATTCTCTCTGGGGTGCCGTGTCACCACAAGACTTGTTTCTCAAGGCCCAGGAGAGTGTTCCGGGCAGTGGCGTGGGACACAGCGTATGTTTCCAGCCATCCGGTGGTTGCTTCCACCATGGTAAGCACATAGCACTTGCCTTGGTGGGTCGGTGGGAGTGTGAAATAGTCAATCTGCCAGGCCTCCCCGTATTTGGACTTCAGCCATCGACCTCCATACCAGAGAGGCTTTAACTGCTTGGCTTGCTTAATTGCAGCACATGTTTCACATTCCTGAATAACCTGGGCAATAGTATCCATTGTTAAGTCCACCCCTCGATCACGAGCCCATCTATATGTTGCATCTCTGCCTTGATGGCCTGAGATGTCATGGGCCCACTGGGCTAAAAATAATTCACCCTTATGTTGCCAATCTAAATCTATCTGAGCCACTTCCATCTTAGCAGCTTGATCCACCTGTTGGTTGTTCTGGTGTTCCTCAGTGGCCCAACTCTTGGGGACATGAATATCTATGTGGCGTACCTTCACCACCAGGTTCTGCACCCAGGCAGCGATATCTTGCCACAATGCCGCAGCCCAGATGGGTTTACCTCTGCGTTGCCAGTTGCTCTGCTTCCATTGCTGAAACCACCCCCACAGGGCATTTGCCACCATCCATGAGTCAGTAGAGATATAAAGTACTGGCCATTTTTCTCATTCAGCAATGTCCAAGGCCAGCTGGATGGCTTTCACCTCTGCAAACTGACTCGATTCACCCTCTCCTTCAGCAGTTTCTACAACTTGTCGTAGGGGACTCCATGCAGCTGCCTTCCATCGCTGACAGTCCCCAAGCACCAGAGGGGCCCACTGGCCTAGATACTTGCCCATACTGTCCTAAATACCCTGCCACTCATCACTGTCTGGCTTCAGGGAAAATCTCTTGGTGGTCCTCCTATATTGTCATTTAATCCTAGACAAGACCTGAGCCGGACCCTTCTTAGCTTTTGAGATGGGACAAGATCAGGTGTTCTCAGTGTGGTCACGCCATAGGCAAAACACAAAAAGGAGCAGGATGCTTTCAAGGACATTGAAAGGATGTTCAAGATCTTTAACTTTTCCAGAATCTACTCCCACTATAAATAGCCTGGTGGGGGAGCAGAGGATGTGAGGGATAATCTCTTTCATAGGTTGAGCCCCCCCCCCCCCGAAGGAAAGAAAAATAAAGATGTGTAACTACTAACAAATTCCATTATATACCCCCCCCAATTATAGAGGCAATGACTGCGCTGAAAACGCAAGCCAGCCTAATTTCAGGAACAATTATTCTATTGCATTTCAAGTCATTACCATGAAGTACAGCGAAACAAGAACCTTAGCCCAGGCCCCCCAGCCAATAAGCACCAAAACAGCAAATACTGGCTGCAAGTAAGGTGTGACATGTTGAAACTCTGAAACCAAGCACAACTCTGAGAGCAAATAAATCAACATTGTGACGAGTGACTATTAATCCAAAACAATGAATGCTTATCACAAATACGATTAGACACACTCTGGTCAGATCTGTCGTTATCTCAACCCTTTGTACCCCACGTTGGGCGCCACAAAGAACTGTTGTGGTTTAAGCCCAGCCGGTAACTCAGAACCACGCAGCCGCTCGCTCACTCCCCCCCTTCTTCCTCCCCCTGCTCCCAGAAGGATGGGGAGGAGGATCGAAAGAATGTAACTCCCACAGGTTGAGATAAGAACAGTCCAGTAACTAAGGTATAATACGAAACTACTGCTGCTACCACCAATAATGATAATGATAAAGGAAATAACAAGGGGAGAGAATAGAATTGCTCACCAGCCGCTGACCAACACCCAGCCCGACCCGAGCAGCTATTTGGGCCTTCCGGGTAACTCTTCCCAGTTTCTACACTAGGCATGACGTGCCATGGTATGGAATACCCCTTTGGCTAGTTTGGGTCAGGTGTCCTGTCTCTGCTTCCTCCCGACTTACCCTCCTCCCTGGCAGAGCATGAGTCGGGAAACAGAGCCCTTGGTGGGAGCAAACATTACTTAGCAAGAACTAAAAACATTGGTGTGTTATCAGCACTGTTCCCAGACTAAAGTCGAAAACACAGCACTGCACCAGCTACTAAGAAGGAGAAAAATGACTGCTATAGCTGAACCCAGGAGAAGCAGTTACCGCAGCACAAGAGGATTTTACCACGCTAAAGTCGAGAAGGCGCACCGAGAGGCGGCCAGGCAATTCTCCCCCTGTGGGGAAGGCGGCCGGCAGGTCCGCTCACACTGCTCATCAGCATAGCTATTCCTTTCAAGGCGGCCCCAGACACCCCACCGAAGCTCGCCTATCCGGGCCGAGGAGGAACACCAACCTTAGAAGTACAGTACAGAAACGGCAGAGGCAGCCGAGGCCTCCCGCGGCCACTTCGCCCCTCCACAGGGAAGCACCGCGGCAAGACCCACCACCGGAGCAATGAAGCAGCGCGCTCAGGCCGCCCAGGCGCGAGCCTGGAAGCTCCCAGCACGCCAGAACATCAGCTCCAGGCAGACTCCATACAGCCACACTCACCCTCCGCCTGGTCCAGGGAGTTCATAGCTGGCCCCTCACTTCGCCACTACCAGCTGCCACACGCCACCCCAGACCGGAGCAACACCACACCCTACTGGCCAACTTCCTATTCAGCACGCACCCCTCAGCAAGCGCGGCTCGCATTGGTCACGGAGAAGGAAGGGGCGTGGCTCGGGCGTGGCCCCAGCCATTTGAGGGCGGTAGCGGCAGGGTGGTGCGTAATTTTAGGACTGTTATTGGGAGTCATTGGCGTGGTGGGGACTTAAGAGTTTATGGTTGTCGTCCTCTTAGGACGTGATGCTTACAGCTTAGCAGTGCCTGGTGTCTTCCCGGGGTGTCTTCCTCCGGGTGTGTGGCCACTATATCTAGTGGGAGAGGGGGTGCAAGGTGCTCATTCATCTGTGTCCACTCATTTCCATCACGTCCTTCCTCCTCGGCTTTATCTAAAAGCGGGTTTTCCTCAAGCGGTGGCTGTGCAGCACCGGAGGGATGTCCTTTAGATGGGACAGTGGCAGCGGCATGTCATTATGGTGTCCGCTGCACCGGCCATACCTCGGCGGCAGCTGTCGCCTAGAAGGTGGTGACATCTGAAATAGTGCTTAAAGGCTGGGGGTTTATAGGTTGCAAGTGTCCTGTCGGACATACAGAGATCAGCTGTCATCATGATCCCATGGCATGTATTCCTGTCTCCAGCAGTCCCAGCCAGGATACAGAGGTACCAAGCTGCTATTCTACTTACAGGAAAGCATTGAGGTAGAGTGACTTGATTAGTGAGCTCTCAAGGGACCAAGGCTCCCTGCGCTGCCATCTGTTTCCAGCTAACTCATACTGGAGGCTGAATGGGTATTTTGTGGTCCAGTAAGAGTTCTGTGCTGCCATTCTCCAAAAGCAGCCAGAGGGAACTGTGGTGCTCTTGGGGTAGGATGAGATGTTGGCATGGGCAGGACATGACTTGTGTGCAAAGACTATTAAAGGGAACCTGGGAAGTGGTGAAAATGATTTATAATTGTCTGCTCTCATTGATTTTAAGTGTAATCATAAAATTGTGTCTTCTAGAAAGTCTTAAGTTATTCTTAAGTGGTGGCTGGAGTGCAGAACCTGATCGTGAATGTACCCAAGAATTGGGCCGCTGAGGAACATCAGAACAACCAACAAGTGGATCAAACGGCTAAGATTGAAATGGCTCAGATA
The DNA here is from genome assembly GCF_004027225.2 of Strigops habroptila. Classification (NCBI taxonomy): domain Eukaryota; kingdom Metazoa; phylum Chordata; class Aves; order Psittaciformes; family Psittacidae; genus Strigops; species Strigops habroptila. Next base: position 19,095,746 of record NC_044301.2, read on the forward strand.
GATTTAGATTGGCAACATAAGGGTGAATTATTTTTAGCCCGGTGGGCCCATGACACCTCAGGCCATCAAAGCAGAGATGCAACATATAGATGGGCTTGTGATCGAGGGGTGGGCTTAACAATGGACACTATTGCCCAGGTTATTCACAAATGTGAAATGTGCTGCAATTAAGCAAGCCAAGAGGTTAAAGCCTCTCTGGTATGGAGGGTGATGGCTGAAGTACAAGTATGGGGGGGCCTGGCAGATTGACTGCATCATATCCCCTATCATGCACTAGCATCTGGGAAAATCAAACGGTACAATGGGCTGTTAAACTACACTGAGAGCAATGGGTGGTGGGACTTTCAAACACTGGGATACACATTTACCAAAAGCCCCCTGGTTGGTCAACACTAGGGGATCTGCCAACAGGGCTGGCCCAGACCAATCAGAACTTTTACGTCCTGTAGAGGGGGCTAAAGTTCCTGTGGTGCACCTAAAGAATTTGTTGGGGAAGACAGTCTGGGTTATTCCTGCTTCAGGTAAAGGCAAACCCACTCGTGGGGTTGCTTTTGCTCAGGGACCTGGATGTACTTGGTGGGTAACACTTAAACAACGAGGTGAGCTGTTGTCCTAGCAATACCAGAGAGGGACAAATCATGACAACATGCCGGGGCTTGGCCTACACCTACAGAGCGTCTCTAGAAAAAGATGTCTCTGGATCTGATGGCAAAGCAACACGCAATGCAGCTACTCAACCCCCAAGTACAGCAGCTACACCAACCCTGACAACAGACACTGCAGCCACGCCAGCCCCAATAACAGACAGTGCAACCACTTCAAGCACAGTGATAGACACTCCAGCTAAACCAAATGGCCAATTAGTGCCAATATCAATTGCCCCTGTAAGCAAGGGGAAAAGCAAACGAGAGGCACAAAGAGCAACTTGTGCAGCGAAAAAAGATGAAGACCCAATGTGCATATTAGAGGGGACAGCATCTGAACGAGAGTTATTAATACAGGAATCGGAGGACAAGGAGGAAGAAGAAGAGGTAACTACTCAACTCTGGACCTCAGCTGAGCTGTGGAATATATGAAAATATTTCAGCTGTCTTCCAGGGGAGCACATCGTCACCTGGTTGCTCTGATGCTGGGACAATGGGGCCGATGGTCACGAACTAGAAAGCAGGGAAGCCAAGCAGCTGGGATCACTTGCTAGGGAAGGGGGAGTTGGCAAAGTGATTGCAAAAGAGAAGCGAGCCCTCACCCTTTCGACGTGGCTCTTGGCAGCTGGGAAGGAGAGGTATCCCTACAAGGATGATGTTATGTGTCGCTTAGCCAAGTGGACCGCAATAGAGAGAGGCATCCAGTCCCTGGGAGAATCAGCCATTCTAGAGATGATCTATCATAGGCCAGATGCTGGGAATGCATCTGTAGATCAGGATGAAGTTGAATGTACATGACCCATGTGGCAGAAATTTACATCGAGTGCACCATCATCATATGCTCACACATTGGCATCAATAACCTAGAGTGAAGCAGCACCACCAACAGTGGATGAAGTGACTCATCAACTCTGAGATTTCGAAGACAATCTCACCCCTTCCATCATTTCAGCTGTGGAAAAACTCCTGACCCAGGAGTTCAAACAACTGAGAGACGATCTATCCAGCTCCCCACGTGTACAGACCCACATCTCAGTTATTAAAAGAAGGTGTCCTATTGCCCAAGAGGGAAGATATAGGAGGTACATGCCACGGACCACCCTATGGTTTTACCTGTGGGATCATGGAGAAAACATGAGAAAGTGGGATGGAAAACCTACCTCAGTTCTGGAGAAATGGATGTGTGAATTGAAGAGGAAGAAAACAGTCAAGGATGATGCTCCCAAGAAAGTTGCTGCTTCATTCTTCAGTGAGCAATTTCTTAGATGGATAGGAAGAGCTGATTTTATTCCAACTCCTGTGATGAGGAATACTAATTCCTTTCTACAAGACATAAGTGGACAATCTTATGATCACTATTAGAGGGGCCCTGCCTCCAGCCAGGTGGAGGAGAGGGACAATCGGGTTTACTGGACTGTGTGGATCAGATGGCCTGGCACATCAGTCCCACAGGAGTATAAGGCTCTAGTAGATACCGGTGCACAGAGTACTCTGATGCCATCAAGGTATCAAGGGGTGGAACCCATTTGTATTTCTGGAGTGACAGGAGGATCCCAAGAGTTGACTGTACTGGAGGCTGAAATCAGCCTGACTGAGAGGGAGTGGCAAAAGCACCCCATTGTGACTGGTCCAGGGGCTCCATGCATCCTTGGCATAGACTATCTCAGGAGAGGGTACTTCAAAGACCCAAAAGGGTACTGATGGGCTTTTGGTATCGTTGCCTTGGAGACAGAGGAAATTAAGCAGCTGTCCACCTTGCCTGGTCTCTCAGAGGATCCTTCTGTTGTGGGGTTGCTGAAGGTTAAAGAACAACAAGTGCCAATTGTGACCACAAGAGTGCACCGGCAGCAATATCGCACCAACCGAGATTGTCTGATTCCCATCCATAAGCTGATCCGTAAACTGGAGAGCCAAGGAGTGATCAGCAGGACCCCCTCACCCTTTAATAGCCCCATATGGCCAGTGCAAAAGTCTAATGGAGAGTGGAGACTAACAGTAGACTGTCGTGGCCTGAATGAAGTCACACCACCATTGAGTGCTGCCATACTGGACATGCTAGAACTTCAGTATGAACTGGAGTCAAAGGCAGCCAAGTGGGTTGCCACAACTGATATTGCCAATGCATTTTTCTCAATCCCTTTGGCAGCAGAGTGCGTGTCACAGTTTGCTTTCACTTGGAGGGGTGTCCAACACACTTGGAACCGACTGCCCCAGGGGTGGAAACACAGCCCTACCATCTGCCAAGGACTGATCCAGATGCACTGGAACAGGGGCAAGTTCCACAACACCTGCAATACATTGATGACATTATCGTGTAAGGCGATACAGTGGAAGAAGTTTTTGAGAAAGGGAGGATGATAATCCAAATCTTGCTGAAGGCCAGTTTTGCCATAAAATGGAGCAAGGTCGAGGGACCTGCACAGGAGATTGAATTTTTGGGAATAAAATGGCAAGATGGACGTTGCCAGATCCCCACAGGTGTGATCAACAAGATAACAGCAATGTCTCCACCAACTAACAAGAAAGAAAGACAAGCTTTCATAGGTGTTGTGGGGTTCTGGAGAATGCACATCCCAAATTACAGTCTGATTGTAAGCCCTCTCTATCATGTGACCCGGAAGAAGAATGATTTCAAATGGGGCCCTGTCAGGGTCTGATTGGAGAAGACCCCAGTGTGGCGTATTGTGGAGATTAACGGCACGGACTCAGTGCATCTTCATGCAGCGAATCACTTTATTGCCTATTGCTCTACCTTTTATACCATTCTAGCAAAGCTATCTTTAGCCTATTGCTCTTATGCCAAACTATTTTATCACATCATGTTTAGTTCCTGGTTTACAGTTTTGTTTTTTTCAACATTCTTCGTCGTTTCACAAACAGTCCCAAAATAACCAGTTCCTTATCTTTCTGTTCTCCTACTCCTGTCCAGCTGGGTTGCTCTGCTTAATCACACAGTGTACTTTGCTTCTTCTTTAACTCTTTCTTCTCCAGCCAAGCAGTTACTTCTCTTTGGCAATAATCAAATAGTTTCCATCCTCTCCTACATCTCCCCCTTCTTTATTTATCTGCGAAAGGGCAAGGTTCGCATATAACTGTGTGACCATAACCTGATTCATACTTTGTTTGATTGATTGTTGAACACAAGAAAAAAGTCAAGGAAGACATAAGGCAATCATTAATACAGCAATTAGAGCTACTAAAATAAACCACATTGTGGTCTGGTTAGTCACATTGGCAAGTGTGAGCCAAACATTGGTGTCAGGCAACACAGGTGATTTATAGGAGCATCCTCCTTAACCACAATTGAAGATGATAAGAAGGGCTGAATACAGCATGCAGGAACCCATCAGGGCTGATTGCCTGTGGAGACACAAGCATAGCCCCAACCCCATGTTTTATCTGGGCGGCCAGTGCAGAGGCTAAAGCTGCTGCATGGTGTCCTGTGGTTCCTATATTCTGACATGCTCGAACCATATCTGCCAAGGTAGGGTTATGACTGCGAAGAGGCTGTAATGCTCGCTTGCAGTTGTCATTGGCATTATCATATGCTAATTGCTTTAGTAATAACTCTCGAGCCTCTTCATGCTCGACCTGTCATTGTAAATCATTTTGAAGGCGATCGACAAAGACAGGATATGTCTCCTTTGGACCCTGCAAAACCTTGGCAAAAGATTCACTAGAGGTGCGTACGGACTCAGGTATTTTCCAGACCGCTTTAAGCACAGCCTCCTTAATCTGTAAATAAGCCTCCCTAGGATACCCAGCTTGCGCAATAGGAGCTGCATAATTATTCTCCTCAGCTAACTGCTCACAGGAAATAGCAAGTGCCTGATTAAGATTGTCTCTCGAGGTCACCACACACTGCTCGCGAAAGTCGGACATCCACATCATATACTGAATTGGGGTGAGCAATGATTTCCAGTCATGAGGTGTAAATACGTAAGATTCTGCTGTCGCTTCAAGAAGGGACATGGCAACTATACTATGAATTCCTCCTTCCCAAACGGTCGTACGCAACTCTTTAACAGCCTCATAAGGCAATGGTTGCCATTCAGGAGTCTAGTGTGGCTGATAGATAACCGGGCATGCCACCGCTACCCCCATGTCCTCCCGATTAAGAGTTTCCCGCCTGCAGTCCTGCCATCGGTCCTCCAGACGCCACCCCTGCTTACCCGTAAATGTCTGTAACTCAGCAGGGGGAGGAAACAAGTCCGGCTCCTTCTCCAGATCTATAAAACCAGGATCAAAGGGGTCTGTAGGGTCATCAGGGTCATCACCCAACTCAGCCGCTCCTGACAGAGGTGCTTGTGCTGCGAGGATCATCGTGGTCAGCAGTGAGGACTGCGATGACAAAGGAGGCGCAGATGGGGAGACAGAAGGGGGCACGGGGGGGGCAGCTGGTGATGAGGCTTCAGGAGATTTTACCCCCTCACGAGCATCGGTAGCTTCCTTAGACGTGACGGCATCAGAGGCAGCGCTGGTCTGTATCTGGAGAAGAGTGGTCAGGATCTGCCACCAGGTTGCCAAATGCTTCCCTGCTGTGGGGTCCCTGTTTGAAGCAGCATCATGCAGACGTTTACCAACAGTTTGCCAAGCGGGGATTTGGAAAGTGCCACCAGCTGGAAAGTCAGGCACTTTATCACAGATCCATTCTAACAAAATCACAAGTTGCGGACCCAATATGGGCCGATGTTGAGCTTCAAGCAGACTGCGCATTACTTCAAGACTGCACTGCTGATCTCGGGATAACTTCCCTCCCTTGGTTCCCAACCGCTCACCTGCTTAACAGTGATGGATGCACAATATCAAAATTTCCGCGGCTCCTGGTTCAGTCGGGCTACGCCACCAGTTCGGGCTCCCTGAGCCTCCTATTCATGTCCCTGTTCAGGCGCCATTTGTGGCGTATGAAAGGCACAGACTCAGAGCATCTTCATGCAGTGAATCGCTTTATTGCCTATTGCTCTAGCTTTTATACCATTCCAGCAAAACATACTTTTAGCCTATTGCTCTACCTTTTATACCAAGCTAGTTTCAGCACATCATGTTTAGTTCCTGGTTTACAGTTTTGTTTTTTCCAACATTCTTCGTCATTTCACAAACAGTCCCAAAATAACCAGTTCCTTATCTTTCTGTTCTCCTGCTCCTGTCCAGCTGGGTTGCTCTGCTTAATCACAGAGTGTAATTTGCTCTTCTTTAACTCTTTCTTCTCCAGCCAAGCAGTTACTTCTCTTTGGCAATAATCAAATAGTTTCCATCCTCTCCTACACCCCAGTGTCGGGCCCTGTTTCAGTTCATGATCCCAAGACTGAAATTAAGACGTAAACGAGGTCAAGTACCATAATTGATCAGTTGGTTTATTACAAAAAGACAATTATTATTAAAAAAGGGAAATTATTGTAATAAAGTTGATAGTGATAGGAGAGATCGGAAAAAAGGTAAAAATGAAGCAAGAATTTGAGGTGCAGGGAGAGAGAAAGAGGCTGTCACCACCGTGGATCCAGTGGCGTCCCAGGGATCCATTGTCATCGTTGGAGGTGGTGGGAGTCCTTCAGGGTTCATAGTCGGTATTGGAGCAGTGTCCCCCAAGAATCCATAGTAGTCATCAGATGTGGTTGTCCTTGTGGAGGTGTCCTTCTGGAGTTGTCCCCTTGAAGGTACCCTTGGAGGTGTCCTGATGGAGTTGCCCTCATGGCGGTGTCTCATGGAGGGTGTCCCTCAGGGTTGGTAGTAGTAGTCGGTGGAGAGTGTCCTCACGGAGGTGTTCTTCCGGAGTCATCCTCATGGCAATGGCTCCCCATGGCAATGGCTTTTCTTCGCCATTACCTTTTCCCCCTTTAATAATGAGCTTTGGGGAGTACCTCTGTTCTTCATGTCATGTATTACACGTTCCTGGTGGACCAGTTTCCCTGGTCTTCAGCTCTTCAACTGAACGTGTCTGCAGCAATTCTTGGGATAATGGGCAACAATTCCTTACACCAGTCCTCGAGGTAATGGACGGAAGAGTTCTAGCTCTTTCCCACTCATCCCTCAGGCAATCGACAGTGGAGTCCCAGTTCAGCTCCTCACACCCTTCTCCCAGGCAATGGATATTGGAGTCTTATATCAACTCCTCCCAACCATCTCTGAGACAAAAGATAGGTGGAATTCCATCTCAGCTTCTCATACCAATCTTTGAGACAATGGATGGTGGAGTCTGACTTCAGATCAGTCTCTCACAGGCCCTGAGCAACAACAAGCCTTTGAACAAATTAAACGAGAGAGAGTTCATGCAGTAGCCCTTGGACCAGTCTGGGCCAGGCAAGATGTGAAAAATGTGCTTTACACTGCAGCCAGGGAGAATGGTCCTACCTGGAGCCTCTGGCAGAAAGCTCCAGGGGAGACTTGAGGTCAACCCCTTGGCTTTTGGAGTTGGAGATACAGAGGATCTGAGGCCAGCTATACTCCCACTGAAAAAGAGATACTGGCAGCCTATGAAGGGGTTCGAGATGCTTCAGAAGGGATTGACACTGAAGCACAGCTTCTCCTGGCACTCCGGTTGCCCGTTCTGGACTGGATGTTCAAAGGCACATCATGCAACCGATGCTACATGGAGTAAGTGGGCCGCACTAATTACACAGCGAGCTCGAATAGGAAATCCCAGTCATCCAGGAATTCTAGAAGTCATCAAGGACTGGCCAGAGGGCAAAGATTTTGGGATGTCACCAGAAGAGGAGGTGATGAGTGCTGAAGAGGCCCCACCATATAATGAACTGTCAGAGAGTGAGAAGCAATATGCCTTGTTTACTGATGGGTCCTGCTGTATTGTGGGAAAGCATCAGAGATGGAAGGCAGCTGCATGGAGTCCCCTACAACAAGTTGCAGAAACTGCTGAAGGAGAGGGTGAATGGAGTCAGTTTGCAGAGGTGAAAGCCATCCAGCTGGCCTTGGACATTGCTGAACAAGAAAAATGGCCAGTACTTTATCTCTCTACTGACTCATGGATGGTGGCAAATGCCCTGTGGGGGTGGTTGCAGCAATGGAAGCAGAGCAACTGGCAACGCAGAAGTAAACCCATCTGGGCTGCTGCATTGTGGCAAGATATCGCTGCCCGGGTGCAGAACCTGGTGGTGAAGGTACGCCACGTAGATGCTCATGTACCCAAGAGTCGGGCCACTGAGGAACACCAGAACAACCAACAGGTGGATCAAGCTGCTAAGATGGAAGTGGCTCAGTTGGACTTAGATTGGCAACATAAGGGTGAATTGTTTTTAGCCCAGTGGGCCCATGACACCTCAGGCCATCAAGGCAGAGACAAAACATATAGATGGGCTCGTGCTAGAGGGGTGGACTTAACAATGGACACTATTGCCCAGGTTATTCAGGAATGTGAAATATGTGCTGCAATTAAGCAAGCCAAGCAGTTAAAGCCTCCCTGGTATGGAGGACAATGGCTGAAGTCCAAATACGGGGAGGCCTGGCAGATTGACTATATCGCACTCCCACCAACCCGCCAAGGCAAGCACCATGTGCTTACCATGGTGGAAGCAACCACCGGATGGCTGGAAACATACATTGTGCCCCACGCCACTGCCTGGAACACTATCCTGGGCCTTGAGAAACAAGGCTTGTGGCCACAGGGCACCCCAGAGAGAATTGAGTCAGACAGTGGGACTCATTTCTGGAACAACCTTATAGACACTTGGGCCAAAGAGCATGGCATTGAGTGGGTATATCACATCCCCTACCATGCACCAGCCTCTGGGAAAATCGAACGGTACAATGGGCTGTTAAAAACTGCCCTGAGAGCAATGGGTGTTGGGACATTCAAACACTGGGATACACATTTACCAGAAGCCACCTGGTTGGTCAACACTAGGGGATCTGCCAACAGGGCTGGCCCAGCCCAGTCAGAACTTTTACGTACTGTAGAGGGGGATAACGTTCCTGTGGTGCACATAAAGAATTTCCTGGGGAAGACAGTCTGGGTTATTCCTGCTTCAGGTAAAGGCAAACCCACTCGTGGGGTTGCTTTTGCTCAGGGACCTGGATATACTTGGTGGGTAATGCGGGAAGATGGGGATGTCTGATGTGTACCTCAAGGGGATTTAATTTTAGGGGAAAACATCCAATGAACTCAACTGTATGCTGTTGCCTGCTATATAACACTTATATAGCGCATCAGCTAGATGCCCATCTCTACTACTCTGGGCTTTGAAAATACGATATGTGCTGTCATGATCATCAGCAGAGAATAAAGTCACGGGAAAAGCCAGCAGCAGCAGTACTGTCCTCAGGTCACCATTGACTGACCCTGACTTCCCTCCACCCCAACAAAGAATGAACTTTGATGAAACCAGACGAGCTCAGCAGTGTCATCAGCAGGCAACAACCCAACACTACACACCATCTCTCCTGCCCTGAAAGACTGTTACAAGAGATGGAGCCTGACATCATGGACTGAATGAATTCCGCTAACTTTATAGGCATGGTCCATGAACTAAGGAAATGATATCTGTCTCTGTGTGTGTGTATATATATGAGACAAAAACAATGGTATATTGAAAAATGTGAGATCTGAGCATGACATGAATGGTATGCACAAAGGGGTGGATACTGTCCTGGGTTCAGCTCTAACAGTTAATTTTATCTTTCTTAGTAGCCAATGCAGTGTAACGGTTTTGACTTTAGTCTGAGAACAACAGTGACGACACACCGATGTTTTAGTTGTTGCTAAGTAATGCTTACTCCAGTTAAGCACTTTTCAGTCTCTCATGCTCTGTCAGTGAGGAGTGGCACAAGAAGCTGGGAGGAAGCAGAGACAGGACACCTGACCCAAACTAGCCAAAGGGATATTCCATACAACAGCAATTCATGCCCAGTATATAAACTAGGGGGAGTTACTTGGAAGGTCCAGCTTGCTGCTTGGGTCAGGCTGGGTATCGATCAGTGGTTGGTGAGCAATTGTATTGTGCATTACTTGTGTTTATTGTTTTCTTTTCCTTTTCCCCTTTTAGTTTTATATTCTTTCCCCTTGTTATTTCCCGTATCATTATTATTATTAATGGTAGCAGTAGTAATTTTGTATTATACATTAGTTACTGGACTGTTCTTATCTCAACCTGTGGGAGTTAGTTACATTCTTTCGATTCTCCTCCCCATCCCTCCAGGAGTGGGGGGGGAAGGAGTGGGGGGAGTGAGCGAGTGGCTGTGTGATTCTGAGTTACCGGCTGGGTTTAAACCATGACAGAAGCACACATTAAGTTATTGAAATTAACTTCTTTGATGCATTAAATACATCATAGGTATTACTTGCAGTCATAATAGGCACCGTACTCTTTTCTGAAAGGAGTCAAATTTTAAAATGCTTGCAGTGTCTTTAAAACTGAAAACTAGTTTTTATATCAGGTATTTCTGGTGTGTGACAGCTGCTTTTCATAACTGTAGGAGAAAATTTCTGCTGGTAGTGAATAACAAATTCTGATGTGTACTTATCAGTATGTCAGAGTAATTAAATCTGTTATTTTTGCAAGACGGGCTGTCTAATGCTTTCACCGTGGATTGTATAGTGGAGCACTTTGCTGTCTGAAAGGTTACACAGTGACTTCAGTATTATGCTTTTCTGACAGTGCTTGTTTGACTTGCTCTATCATATCCATTATATGTTGTTAGATGAGTTTTCATTATTGAATTTGTTCATTCTATGAATTAATTCATAAATTCAATTTTGCCAAGAAACAATACCAACTATAGAATTTAACTGAGCAAATTTTCCCTGCAGTGCAAAGCGTGGAATATAGTCCTGTGCTTGAGAACTAAGTGGTGTCTTTCTGCAGGACCTGCCAACTTATTTTTATCTTGCAGCTTATTCATTCATTCATTCATTCATTCATTCATTCATTCATTCATTCTTTTCATTAATGTATTAGCTAAAACCATTAGGAACTAGCTGTCAGCCTGAGAGTAAGTAATAGAACTTAATATTTTTCAAGACTCACTCTAATACCTGTTTTTTAAAAACCTAAGTGACTTCTGTGGTAAGTAATAGTCTAATGGTAGTGCCTTCTCTGAATAGCTAACTAGTCCTCAAAATGATTGCAGCCTACCTATGCATTTATTTTGCTGTTGATACTACACTGAGGGCTGCACACACTTATAAATTACCCTGCTGCTGTCTATGTGAGATAGAAGATTGCATAGGCTTTCCCAGCGGAACCTGGAAGCTCATTCTAGAGCCTGGAATTGAACTAATTTACTTGAGCCCCACCGTAGGTCCTTAATCACAAAATCATTCCCCATTTCCCCCAAAGGGACTAAATGTAATAACTTGTATCATTTAAGGGGTTTTCTGTTTTAACACTTGAGGTTGAGGTTTTGAGGTGAACTTTGCTAAAGAGTTACCTGTCATGGTATAAAATCTCTCTCTTCAAAGGCAGGGAGTGGGAAGCTGCAGCGCTGCGCTGGCACACACAGGGATTGATCAGGTCCTGCTGGCCCCACAGTGGACTTCAGCCATGGGTGGAGAGCTGGCACTTCTGCAGGTAAACCCTAATCCATACGTGTTGTAGGGTAGGTGCTAAAACTAAATATCCTAAGGGAATAAAGAGTGAAAGAGGTATGTACCTGCACTGTGAAGAACAGAAATTAGTAATTTAAAAGAAAAAGGGGTGTTAGTTGCCATTTTAGGAGTCTGCTTGAGCCTCTGACTTCACATGTGAAAAGGAAATGTAGGGGAGCTAACCAAGGCAAAAACCAATTTACACTTGCGTTTGGATACAAGTGGGACATTTCTGTGAATGTTTACTTTTCAAGAGAATTAGATTTAAGTTAGTAGCCTTACTGTTGTGAAATTAGAGAAAAATAAAACCCAGAACTTCTAAACTCAGCATGCCTGTGCACAAAGGAAATCTTGTTTGAAACTTCTCTCATTTAAATACAGCAAAAAAAACCCAAGCCAACCCAAACAAACAACAGAAACAAACCAACCCCCTGAAACACAAAAACCCAAATCCAAGCCTTGTAGAATGTTGTCAACTAAATGAATTGTGAACTTTGGATTTATTTTCCTGAGGAAACTTCTGAGCAGCTTAGATTAGTTTAGATACTTATTTCATTAAACTGATATTTGTAGTTTCTTGGAAGTGGTCTGTCACGGTTTGAGCCCAGCTGGTAACTTGGAACCACGCAGGCACTCGCTCACTCCCCTCCGCTTCTTCCTCCCCCCACTCCCGGAGGGATGGGGAGGAGAATCGGAAGAATGTAACTCCCACGGGTTGAGATAAGAGCAGTCCAGTAACTAATGTATAATACAAAACCACTACTATTACCACCAATAATAATAATGATAAGGGAAATAAAAAGGGGAGAGGATACAATTGCTCACCACCTGCCGACCGATACCCAGCCCGACCCGAACAGCGATCTGGGCCTTCTGGGTAACTCCCCCCGATTTATATCCTGGGCATGATGTGCCATGGTATGGAATACCCCTTTGGCCAGTTTGGGTCAGGTGTCCTGTCTCTGCTTCCTCCTGGCTTCCCCTCCTCCCTGGCAGAGCATGAGACTGAGAAAGTCCTTGGTCGGAGTAAACATTACTTAGCAACAACTAAAAACATCGATGTTATCAGTGTTGTTCCCAGGCTGAAAGTCAAAAACACAGCACTGCACCAGCTACTAAGAAGGAGAAAAATGACTGCTATAGCTGAACCCAGGACAGTATCCACCCCTTATTCCATACCATTCATGTCATGCTCAGATCCCACATCTCTCAATACACCATCGCCCCTGTCCCATATGTACACATATATATACACCCACACCCATAAACAAAGAGAAAGATATCATTCCCTAGTCCATGGACCAATCCCTATAAAGTTGCTGAATTCATCCAGTCCATGATGTCAGGCTCCACCTCTTGTAACAGTCTTTCAGGGCAGGAGGGACGGTGGGTAGTGTTGGGTTGTTGCCTGCTGATGACGCCGCCGAACTCGTCTGCTCACTGCTGAGCTCGTCTGGTTTCCTCAAAATTCATTCTTTGTTGGGGTGATGATCAGAGGGAAGTCAGGGTCAGTCGCTGGTGACCTGAAGATATCTAGCTGGTGGGCTATAAAAGTGTTATAGAGCAGGCAACGGTGTACAATTGAGTTCATTGGCTGTTTTCCCCCAAAATTAAATCCCCTTGAGGTACACATTGGACTTCCCCATCTTCCCGCATTACCCACCAAGTATATCCAGGTCCCTGAGCAAAAGCAACCCCACGAGTGGGTTTGCCTTCACCTGAAGCAGGAATAACCCAGACTGTCTTCCCCAACAAATTCTTTATGTGCACCACAGGAACTTTATCCCCCTCTACAGTACGTAAAAGTTCTGATTGGTCTGGGCCAGCCCTGTTGGCAGATCCCCTAGTGTTGACCAACCAGGGTGCTTCTGGTAAATGTGTATCCCGGTGTTTGAAAGTCCCACCACCCATTGCTCTCAGGGTATTTTTTAACAGCCCATTGTACCGTTCGATTTTCCCAGAGGCTGGTGCATGGTAGGGGATGTGATATACCCACTCAATGCCATGCTCTTTGGCCCAAGTGTCTATAAGGTTGTTCCAGAAATGAGTCCCACTGTCTGACTCAATTCTCTCTGGGGTGCCCTGTTGCCACAAGCCTTGTTTCTCAAGGCCCAGGATAGTGTTCCGGGCAGTGGCGTGGGACACAGCGTATGTTTCTAGCCGTCCGGTGGTTGCTTCCACCATGGTAAGCACATGGTGCTTGCCTTGGCGGGTTGGTGGGAGTGCGATATAGTCAATCTGCCAGGCCTCCCCGTATTTAGACTTCAGCCATTGTCCTCCATACCAGGGAGGCTTTAACCACTTGGCTTGCTTAATTGCAGCACATATTTCACATTCGTGAATAACCTGGGCAATAGTGTCCATTGTTAAGTCCACCCCTCTAGCACGAGCCCATCTATATGTTTTGTCTCTGCCTTGATGGCCTGAGGTGTCATGGGCCCACTAGGCTAAAAATAATTCACCCTTATGTTGCCAATCTAAGTCAATCTGAGCCACTTCAATCTTAGCAGCTTAATCCGCTTGCTGGTTGTTCTGATGTTCCTCAGTGGCCCGACTCTTGGGTACATGAGCATCTACGTGGCGTACCTTCACCAGCAGGTTCTGCACCCGAGCAGCGATATCTTGCCACAATGCAGCAGCCCAGATGGGTTTACTTCTGCGTTGCCAGTTGCTCTGCTTCCATTGCTGCAACCACCCCCACAGGGCATTTGCCACCATCCATGAGTCGGTATAAAGTACTGGCCATTTTTCTTGTTCAGCAATGTCCAAGGCCAGCTGGATGGCTTTCACCTCTGCAAACTGACTCAATTCACCCTCTCCTTCAGCAGTTTTTGCAACTTGTTGCAGGGGACTCCGCACAGCTGCCTTCCATCTCTGATGCTTTCCCACAATACAGCAGGACCCATCAGTAAACAAGGCATATTGCTTTTCACTCTCTGACAGTTCATTATATGGTGGGGCCTCTTCAGCACGCGTCACCTCCTCTTCTGGTGACATCCCAAAATCTTTGCCCTCTGGCCAGTCCTTGATGACTTCTAGAATTCCTGGATGATTGGGATTTCTTATTCGAGCTTGTTGTGTAATGAGTGTGGCCCACTTACTCCATGTAGCATCAGTTGCATGATGTGTAGAGGAGACCCTGCCTTTGAACATCCAGCCCAGCATAGGCAACCAGGGTGCCAGGAGAAGCTGCGCTTCAGTTCCAATCACTTCTGAAGCAGCTCGAACCCCTTCATAGGCTGCCAGTATCTCTTTTTCAGTGGGAGTCTAGCTGGCCTCGGATCCTTTATATCCCCGACTCCAAAACCTAAGGGTCTCCCCTGGAGCTTTCTGCCAGAGGCTCCAGGTAGGACCATTCTCCCCGGCTGCGGTATAGAGCACATTTTTCACATCTGGCCAGGTCTGGACTGGTCCAAGGGCTACTGCATGAACTATTTCTCATTTAATTTGTTCAAAGGCTTGTTGTTGCTCAGGGCCCCATTTGAAATCATTCTTCATCCGGGTCACGTGATAGAGCGGGCTCACAATCCGACTGTAATTTGGGATGTGCATTCTCCAGAACCTCACAACACCTAAGAAAGCTTGTGTTTCTTTCTTGTTAGTTGGTGGAGACATTGCTGTTATCTTGTTGATCACATCTGTGGGGATGTGGTGACATCCATCCTGACATTTTATTCCCAAAAATTGACTCTCCTGGGCAGGTCCCTTGACCTTACTCCGTTTTATGGCAAAACCGGCCTTCAGCAGGATTTGGATTATCTTCCTCCCTTTCTCAAAACCTTCTTTTACTGTATCGCCTCACACGATGATGTCATCAATGTATCGCAGGTGTTCTGGAGCTTGCCCCTGTTCCAGTGCAGTCTGGATCAATCCATGGCAGATGGTAAGGCTATGTTTCCATCCCTGGGGCAGTCCTTTCCAAGTGTACTGGACACCCCTCCAAGTGAAAGCAAACTGTGGCCTGCATTCTGCTGCCAAAGGGATTGAGAAAAATGCATTGGCAATATCAACTGTGGCATCCCACTTGGCTGCCTTTGACTCCAGTTCATACTGAAGTTCTAGCATGTCCAGTAAGGCAGCACTCAATGGTGGTGTGACTTGGTTCACGACACAATAGTCTGCTGTTGGCCTCCACTCTCCGTTAGACTTTTGCACTGGCCATATGGGGCTATTAAAGGGTGAGGGGGTCCTGCTAATCACTACTTGGCTCTCCAGTATACGGATCAGCTTATGGATGGGAATCAGGCAATCTCAATTGGTGGGATATTGCTGCCTGTGCGCTGTTGTGGTCACGATTCGCACTTGTTGTTCTTCGACCTTCAGCAACTCCACAATAGAAGGATCCTCTGAGAGACCAGGCAAGGTGGACAGCTGCTTAATTTCCTCTGTCTCCAAGGCAGTGATACCAAAAGCGCATCGATACCCTTTTGGGTCTTTGAAGTACCCTCTCCTGAGATAGTCTATGCCAAAGAAGCATGGAGCCCCTGGATCAGTCACAATGGGGTGCTTTTGCCACTTCCTCTCAGTCAGGCTGATTTCAGCCTCCAGTACAGTCAACTCTTGGGATCCTCCTGTCACTCCAGAAATATAAATGGGTTCCACCCCTTGATACCTTGATGGCATCAGGGCACACTGTGCACCGGTATCTACTAGAGCCTTATCCTTCTGTGGGACTGATGTGCCAGGCCATCTGATCCAGACAGTCCAGTAATCCTGATTGTCCCTCTCCTCCACCTGGCTGGAGGCAGGGCCCCTCTAATAGTGGTCATAAGATTGTCCACTTATGTCTTGTAGAAAGGGATTAGTATTCCTTATCACAGGACCTGGAGTAAAATCAGCTCTTCAACTCGATCTGGGAAGCTGCTCACCAGAGACTGGAGCAGCAACTTTCATGGGAGGATCATCCTTGAGCGCTGTTCTCATCTTCAGTTCATGCACCCATTGCTCCAGAACCGAGGTAGGTTTTCCATCCCGCTTTCTCATGTCTTCTCCGTGATCCTGCAGGTAAAATCATACGGTGGCTCATGGCATCTGTCTGCTATATTTTCTCTCTCGAGCAGTAGGGTGCCTTCTGTTAATAGTTGAGACACGGGTTGGTACACGTGGGGAGCTGGATAGATCGGATAAATCATCTCTCAATTATGTGAACTCCTGGGACAGTTTTTCCACAGCTGAAATGATGGAAGGGGGGAGATTTTCTTCGAACTCTCGGAGTTGACGATTCAGTTTATCCACTGTTGGTGGTGCTGCTTCACTCTAGGTTATTGATGCCAATGAGTGGGCATATGATGATGGTGCACTCTGTGTAAGTTTCCGCCACATGGGTCATGTACATTCAACTTCATCTGGATCTACAGATGTGTTCCTGGCATCTGGCCTGTGATAGATCTTCTCTAGAATGGCTGATTCCCTCAGGGACTGGAGGCCTCTCTCTATCGTGGTCCAGTTGGCTGAGCGACTCATAATATCGTCCTTGTAGGGAAACCTTTCCTTCACAGCTGCCAATAGCCGCCTCCAGAGGCTGAGGGCTCCTTTCTCTTTTGCAATTGCTTTGTCAATTCCCCCTTCCCTAGCAAGTGATCCCAGCTGCTTGGCTTCTCTACCTTCTACTTTGTGACCATCGGCCCCATTGTCCCAGCATCGGAGCAACCAGGTGACACTGTGCTCCTCTGGAAGACAGCTGAAATCTTTTCGCATATTCCACAGCTCAGTCGAGGTCCGGGTTCGACAAGTCACCTCTTCTTCTTCTTCCTCTTCCTCTGATCCACGTAGTAGTAACTTTTGTTCAGATGCAGCCCCCTGTAGTAATTGCATTGGGTCTCCATCTTTCTTCACTGCACTGGTTGCTTTTTGTGCCTCTTGTTTTCTTTTGCTTACAGGGGCAACAGACATTGTCACAAATTGTCCATTTGGTTTAGCTACAGTGTCTGCCACTAGGGTTGGAGTGGCTGCAGTGTCTGTTGCCAGGGTTGGTGCAGCTGTTGTGCTTGGGAGTTGAGTAACAAACACCAACAGCTGCATTGTCTGTTGCTGTCAGGGTTTGAGTAGCTGCTGTGCTTGTCACTGGGGTTGGTATAGCTGCTGTGCTTGGAACTGGAGTAGCTGCATTGTCTGTTGCTTTGCCATCAGATCCAGAGACATTTTTTTCCCTTTGAATGTGCTGGATAGTGTTGAGGAGGGCTCTGTAGGCGTAGGCCGAGCCCCAGCACATTGCAGCGAGTTGTCCCTCTCTGGTATAAACAGAATGACAGCACACCTCGTTTAAGTGTTTTACTAGTTTTTCTGGATGTTGTACTTGTTCAGGGGTGAAGTTCTAAAGCACCGGAGGGGCCCACTGGCCTAGATACTTGCCCATACTATCCCACACACCCTGCCACTCATGACTGTCCAGCCTCAGGGAAAATCTCTTGGTGGTCCTCCAATATCGTCATCTAACCCTAGACCAGATTTGAACCCGATACTGCTTAACTTTTGAGATCAGATGAAATAGGGTGTTCCCAGGACGGGATGGCCATGGGTAAAAAACACTCCATATGTTTGCCAACATGCTGATCCCCAGCAAAATCAGCAGGCAGGTCTCAAGGGTATTCCAAGGCCATCCAAAACCTTCAGAACTCTCAAATGCTGTTGTAAATAGCCTGGTGGGGGAGCAGGGGGTGTAAGGGAATGCCTCCTTCATAGGTTGACCCCCCAAGGAGAAAAAAAAAGATATGTAATTGCTAAAAAATTCCATTATATACCTCCGAAAGCATAGAGGTGAGGACTACGCTGGGAACACCAGCCTGACCAGTTTCATGATCGATGAGTCTATTGCATTACAAGTCATTACCATGAAGTACAGTGAAACAAGAACCTTAGCCCAGGCCCCCCAGCCGATAAACAGTAAAACAGCAAATACTGGCTGTATGTAAGGTATGACATGCTGAAACTCTGAGATCAAGCGCAACAGCTCTGAGAGCAAATAAATCAACATTGTGACGAGTGACTATTAATCCAAAACAATGAATGCTTATCACAAATATGATTAGACACACTCTGGTCAGATCTGTTGTTCTCTCAACCCTTTGTGCCCCACGTTGGGCGCTACAAAGAACTGTCATGTTTTGAGCCCAGCCGGTAACTCAGAACCACGCAGCCACTCGCTTACTCCCCCCCCTTCTTCCTCCCCCTGCTCTCGGAGTGATGCGGAGGAGAATCGGAAGAATGTAACTCCCATGGGTTGAGATAAGAGCAGTCCAATAGTTCAAGTATGATACAAATCTACTACTGCTACCACCATTGATAATAATGATAAGGGAAATAACAAGGGGAGAGGATACAATTGATCACCACCCATCGACCGATACCCAGCCCGACCCAAGCAGCGATCTGGGCCTTCTGGGTAACTCCCCCCGGTTTATATCCTGGGCATGACGTGCCATGGTATGGAATACCCCTTTTGCTAGTTTGGGTCAGGTGTCCTGTCTCTGCTTCCTCCCACCTACCCCTCCTCCCTGGCAGAGCATGAGACTGAGAAAGTCCTTGGTCAGAGTAAACATTACTTAGCAACAACTAAAAACATCACTGTTATCAGCATTGTTCCCAGGCTGAAAGTTAAAAACACAGCACTGCACCAGCTACTAAGAAGGAGAAAAATGACTGCTATAGCTGAACCCAGGAGATGGTCTTAAAACAATTGCAGATAAAAATGTTTGTTTCTCTTTCAGTGAGGTGTTTGGGTGAGGTATGCTTAAATTGTTTAAGAAGGCCAATGGTCCTTAACAAATGTTCACATTACTGGGGAGTGTATAAGAACAGAGTGGTGATGATGTGCGGTACCATACAGTGAGTAAAGGGGGGGATAAAGTAAACTGAACCTTAAACAGGTAAATAGTGAAGTCCTACTGCATTTTAAAACAGGTGACGCGATTTTCCTCATGGCAGAAGTGTCCCCATGGTTGAGGCATGGCACAGGGCAGTCAGTCAATCTGCCTGTCACTGACCTGAAGTGGTGTCCCAGGGTGGGGTGGGACAAGCATGAGTCCCACTCGCCATGCTGCTGGGAGGGGAGGTGTCTCCACAGGTGTGGGAGTGTGAGTGCTCCAGCGCAAACAGAGTTAGGCTGTGGGTTATGAAAAGCAAAGGAGAGAGATTGAATTCACACTTAGCTGCTTTCACTGCTTATTTTTTAGTTGCTTGTGAGCTTCTGGATGTGTGTTCTCCTCAGAGCTACTGGTTGTGTGTGGAGGGTAGGGCTATGCGAAATGGCTGGACAAGACTGAAACTTTACCAGTTGTCTGTCTCCCGGTCTTCAAAACTTCATATTTTACCTGAGGATGGGAATAAATACAAAATGTGGCTGGCATCAGAGGCCCGCAGGAGGCGTCTTGTGGACACGAAATTACTCTCAGTGCATTCTTTGATCAATCTGCTGTTTATTTTCCAAACTGCTTAGTTGTGCAGTAGTCACTTGAGGCCCGCATCTTGTTTTACAGAGAAGAAAACATGTCAGATGAGATTTTAACCAGAATCCTGCTCCAGCGATCAAGTAGAAAAAGGAAAAATAACTTTCATCTGTAGTTAAGGCTGACATATGGCCCAGAGAGCTTGAATTATTGAATGCTTTTCATATCACCAGTACTGCTGTTGATTTAGGTGTCATCAGGGCTCATGTGGTGATATATTTTAAAGGCTCTGTAGTTTTCATCTTACGCTCTTACATCTTCAGATGGATTTACTTTTCTGACAAAAAACTTTAATTGAAAGTATTTTTCAGTCAAACACCAGTGCTATTCTGACCTGCTTTTGAACTTAAATGTTGTATCTGAAGTAAATAAAAACATTGTTGAGCTGTAATCGTTCTGCCGTGGTCTGGTAAAGTTTGAGTAACCAAGGCAAAAGAAAGTGACTTCCTCATTTAAAATGTGTGTTTTGGGGCACACAACTTCTTTTTGCAGCATACCAATATTGTGGCTGCATTCCAGCGTGGTACTTTCCCTAGTGCTGTGCACCTGAGGTGGCAGAGGAGTGGGGAGCTGCCCAGCTCCCCTGCAGACACTGCCTTGCTGGTCAGAGCTGCTGAGGGGAAGGCAGCTCTCACTGCCAGCCCTTCACCAGGAGCCTGGGAACTGAACACAGATTGTGGAGGGCAAACAGGTATCTGAAGCTGCTCTCCTGCCTGAGGAGATCAAAGTGCCATATAGAGACCTATTGCTGCTGCAGCCCAACCAAGGGGGAGGAAACTGTGCCCTCACTTTGCCTTTTATTTCCATGGGCAAAATGAGCATGGGGTGCTCTCTACCCACTACAGACTAGGAAGGAAAGCATGCTGCTCCCTTTGCCTGTGTTTTCTTTTATCCTATTGTTTCACCAGCTGGCAGCTATCAATGGGCAGGTGAGCCCTGTACCAGGGGTGGGCAGGTTGGTTGTGGGTGGTTTGGGAAGAGGGTCTTGCTGCAGGTAGGAGGTGTTTCATGTACATTTGTCTAAAGTAACCTATAAACTGTAAAAACAAGCTTCAATTAATGCAGTTTTGCTTGTGTGTATTGTTAAAAGGCTGTGTGTAAAACCTGGGTGAAGTGGGCTTAGCTGTTTACATGTCTTGTGGTGCCTAAACATGGTATGAATCCTGGGTGAGCTGTGGGGAAACCCATCTGCTCTGTCCCCTTCAAAGCACTCATATGAGCTGTGGGATTGAGAAAGAAACATTATTGGTTTATGAAGGTGATTTCTAGTGTTCTCTAAATGCAGAGTGTGAGTAGAGGTTTGAGGGTTATGTACCCTGCTGTGGTATGGTGGCAGTAAACTTTGGCCTTTGCAACAGATGTGTTGAAAAATACAAATATTGGTTGGCTTGTTGCTGAGTGATGAGTGCTGTTGCTTTAGTGTCTGAGTGCATGGTGATGGAAGCTTGATGATTAACTATTTTAATGTTTTTAGATATAGTTCTTTTAAGCATTTCCTGATTCTGTATTCTTTCTCAAACTTTTTTTGTTACCTGGATATTTAGGGTTGGGCATGCACAAATACTTTGATATGGAAACTTTAGTTTGCTTTTTTTGTTTTAAGGAGTTTTGCTGAAGATGAGTATGCTGTGTGGGTACCAGGCAAGAAGATGTTTCCTCTTGTGATAATGTTATTTATGTGGATCTTGGTTTTCCTTGGTCTGTGGGCTGAATAAATGGTGTGAGTCTAAAGCCCTTTTGTGCTCATTTGTGTGTTGTGAACTTCCTGGCAATGTTTGTAAAAGTATATATTTTTATTGGGTATTTTTCTCTTTGGTACTTCTTCCTCATCATCCTTTTATAGTGTTTAATAGGGTGTAATACTGCTGGGGATGTAAGTGGAATGTGTAGAAGGAAGAAAATTTCCATTCTCAGGTCTGTTATGAATGAAATTATGTACAGTGTTGGCTTGACAGTACTTAAGCTACTTTCATGTCTTAGCAGCTTCTTAATATCCCTTCGGTGAGAATTAATAGTTCAGAAATGCTTACTGCAAAGTCCTGGCATCTGCTGTAATGATAATTCCTGATTTCCTGGGTAAATCTTAGACTCAAATGTCAGTAACTTAGAAGCGTTGAGTTCTGATTGATTTAAGGTATGTAACCTGTGTTCAGTGCTGGTTTTATGTGTTGGGGCTACATTAAGAACACTAAAGCTGCAATATCAAGTGTTTAGAAGATGCTGAACTGAGGTTTCAGGTCAATCCCATTCCTGGTGTATATGATGGTTATGCCGTATTCCTTAGTTATGGTTGTCCTCTGTTGTGTTTGATTATTGTTCACTTATTTGTGCAGGATGTCTTTCAATATTTGGGGTGTTTTAAAATCAGAGCTGCCTCATGTAATAAAGGCAGAGGGTGTTGCAGAAGTTGGAAGGCTCCGCATATAGATAAAAGTCAGCAACAGACTAATCCTTTAAGGCTGTGTTAAACCAGAGAGCTGAGAGATCACGAAAATCACCATGCTCTTCCTGGAGTTTCTTGCTTGTTGTAGCTTTTCCATGTAACTTCAGGCAAACCATGTAAAAAGTGTCTGTGACAAGGTCCTGTTTGTGTAAGGATTTCTTTATTTTGAGTACCCTGTTTGGTATGCTGGCAATGGGTACCCCAAATCCTCTGACTCTCGACCTCAGTGACAAGGTACAAACATCAGTGAAAAGTCAGAGGAGACAGGAGGCTGCATGTAGTGTGTGTGACATGCTGGGTAGTAACCAAAGGCACTCCCTTAGTTATACTCCCTATAGTAAAATAATGACTGTACATAAAATTATGCATTGTTCCTTATTAAATATTCACTCAAAGAACTGGTGGGGCTTTATTCAAATACACAATCTTGTGGTCAGAGAGTGTGCCATACTGCACACAGGTGTTGGAGAGGCCTTGTGGTGGACCATATGCCTTCAACTCAGACACGTCCTAATGCCTGAACACTTTGTTCTGCCTCTGTAAAGCTTTATGAGGCTTCCTAGGATATGAAAAGCAAACAGAAGCATCATTGTATTGCTTTATTTAGTAGCAGTAATGCTTTACTATATTGCTCTGCTTTATTTAGTAGCAATTTCCTATGCAGTTCAGTGCAAACCAGCTGTGGAACAGCTTAGTAATGTCTGCTTGGGTCTTCTCTCTGACTTTGGAGGAAAGAGTGCTAGACTGTGATTTGTGTAAACTAATCAGATGTGTTGAAGCAAGACACATGCAGTGGGATGAATGGAAGTAGAAACTCTTCTTGGAAATGTATCTATCTGCTGCCTCTTGTGAACTACACTGAAATTGCAACAGCAGATAACGTGTTTCTCATGGAAGCTGTGAGGTTTCAATCCTCTTCATCTCTTACTGTAGGCATTTAGGCTCTTGGATTAAATCTTGCTGAAATTTCTGCTGCTGACCATTGTGTGGAAAGGTTGGATGGAGAGGCAGGCTGTGGGCAGGATGAGTTGGTCAAGCCATGTACAGCCTGTGTGCTATAGATTGAGCACTTCTAAGCGATAGAAACCCTTTTTTCTGGTGGAACTTTCAAACAGCGAAGCAGCAAGGTAGTAAATAACAAAGACTTTGTTTCTGGCTGTCTGGGTTGCCTAAGTGGACTCAATCAGCAAACACAGCCACAGGCAAGAGCTGGCTCTTGCTGCACATCTGAGTACGAAGAAAGGAAGATGTGTTTCAGATGGGAGATGGTGCTTTGGAGCTGCAGCTGGACGAGTCAGTGCTGTGCTGCAGTGAAAGAAATAAATACAATACTTGTGTGGCTTGTTTTTCTTTTGGTTCCATTAGCAGAAGGGAGAACACACTTACTGGTGCTGGTTTTGGAGAAAAAACTACTAGAATTGCCTGTTTTGAGCCTATATTTTAGGGAGGATTTGGAGATACATTGGGAGCCTATTTAGAGACCACAGAAATGAGCCATGGCTGTGAAAACAAGCCTCATGTTGTTAAGTTTCAAGAGATTGATTTTTCTCACAAAAAGATGATTGGATGTGATATGAGTGTCCAGGCACCTCGGCAGAGGAAAGACATCTAAATAACTGGGAAGCTTTTTTGCCCTTGCTGACAAGGATGTTACGTGCCTCAAGTTCCAGGGGGTTACCCATTGAATCAACAACCTTTTCTTCCTTCCCCCCCCCCCCCCCCCCGTCTTTGCAGGGACTTGCCGAAACCACTGCTGATCTGTTGGTTTCTCTGATGCTTTTTCTACAGTTTAGAGCTGCAAGGGGTTAATTGCTTTAGAGAAGTCACCTGGATGAACAGGCAGAGTGAATAATCTAAGGATTGTGGGTTTATACCCTGGCAGTAGCCATGGTGGATGTTATTGATTACTCCTGCCATTAGTTAGCAACCACAGCTACTGCCTTGCCTGCAGCTCCTGCCTTTCCTATTGGGGTTGTTGCACCTCTCCAGAGCTTGCTGAACAGTTCCTATGGTGCCTTTGTTTTCTCCAGTGCTGGACCTTTCCTTCACGCTGATGCCACATGCCTTGAGTCCTAAAGCAGTGATGTGAGGGAAGGGGCAAACAGCCCTTCCTACATCAAGCTCTACTCTCTGACTGACCTGTTTGCTGGGGCCTTAGTGCCAGTTCTCCAGCTTCGTGGGAAGGGGTGGTGAGGGTCAGGAAAGCCGTGACTCTAAAGGGGGTGAGAGATGCAAGCGGCTAGTTAGGACCAATAGGAAGCTTGAGGGTTATTTCAAGTTTTCGATAGGCACTCCCAGGCTGGAGCAGCACAGTGTGGACTCGGCTTTACTCCAGAACAAGCTCGGGAATGCCGAGATGCCTCGGCTGTGGCTAGTGGAGGAGATATGGGTGGCCTCAGGCTCTCGGGCAGGTGTCCTCAGAGCCCCGCGGGTGGGTGCTCTGTCTCCCAGAGCCCCGGGGAGGGAGGGGGGAATCCTCCCGCAGCCGGACGGAGCGGGGCACCCGCTGCTTGTGCCAGGCCTGGCGCTGTGCGGGCGGAGGGTGCCGGCGTTTGCGGGGTTCACCCCCTCTGCCCCAGAGACCCCCCCGCCAGCACGGCCTCCGCCTGCCGCCTCTGGCCGCCAGGGGGCAGCGGCGCACCGGGGAGCGCGCGGCGAGGGGCTGAGCCTCCCGGGGGGGGGGGGTGCCACGGCGGACTCCGCGGGCTCAGGCCCTACTCTGGTCGCCTCAGGGCTGCATGAGGGTGTCCGGGCGGGGCGGGACAGCAGCGCGGAGCAACGGGGTCTGCAGGACCGACCCTGCGTTTGCTTCTGGAAACATTCACAAAGGGAAAGGAAAAAGCAAGAAGAGAAGTTAAAATAAGGCACCTGAGCCTTGCTCAGCTCGGCTGGGATGGTTGTGTCAGAAAACCATGCTGGAAGTTCTCGGTCCCTTCACTGACACCAATCTGTGCTAGTCCTCTGTTCCACAGCACCTGCATCCATTCATACAAAGCCTGTTCTGGCAGATGATGAGAAAAGAACAGAAAGGAAAAACAGAGGACTTCGCAGACCAAGGGGTACCTCGCACATCCTCCTTTCCCTATATTTGAAAGCAGCAATCTGAACAACTGGGGCTGTGCATGGTGGGTCAGGGTGCGATGAGTGAGAGCTGGACATGGCCTGGGGCCACAGCCTTCAGGCAGGGCACAGAGGAGCAGCTCTTGGGGGGCTGAGCTTCCAAGCTAGCCTGCACCCCTGCTTGAGCAGTGAGAGGCACAGGAAGGCCCAGCAATACCATGAGGCCAGGAAAATTGCCAACCCTCACTTGATTAAAACTGGAGGTGTGACTTAAAGTTGTTTTATCTGGGGAAAATCAAAGGTCTTATCTCTGCATCTGTACTGTGTCTCGGTTCTGCCACTGAAAACTTGTGTAGCTGAAGTAGGGAGGAGAGGGGCAGAAAGTCGTTTTGGGTTTCCTTGCCGCTTCTTTGTTCTGCTTCCTACCTGGAGCATTTGTAAGAGGACATGTAATGAAATGAAAAGTTTGGTTAAAAAGGTGGAAATTTCCATTCAAACAGTGAAATGGATTTGGATTAGAAAGGGGGATACTCCTTGGCAACAAAAAGCAAACAAAAATGCCCCAAGATCAGAAACACCCCCCCTGCCTCTGTGTGCAGCCCCAGACTGCCCTGGAGGGATGACTTCAGTGCTCAGGGGGAGTGGGACTGACAGGCGGGGGTCCGGGAACACAGCACCGCCTGTGTAGAAAGCACTACACCCACCTAGATGTTACAGAACATGTAGAAACTTGAACATTGATTTGCTATGATAACACATAGGGAATACAGGCTGACTTTTCTATTAAGAATCTCCCTGTCCTGGGTTCAGCTATAGCAGTCATTTTTTCTCCTTCTTAGTAGCTGGTGCAGTGCTGTGTTTTTGACTTTCAGCCTGGGAACAACGCTGATAACACCGATGTTTTTAGTTGTTGCTAAGGAATGTTTACTCTGACCAAGGACTTTCTCAGTCTCATGCTCTGCCAGGGAGGAAGGGAAGCCAGGAGGAAGCAGAGACAGGACACCTGACCCAAACTAGCCAAAGGGGTATTCCATACCACAGCATGTCATGCACAGTATATAAACTGGGGGGAGTTACGCGGAAAGCCCAGATTGCTGCTGGGGTCGGGCTGGGTATCGGTTGGCGGGTGGTGAGCAATTGTATCCTCTCCCCTTGTTATTTCCCTTATCATTATTATTAGTGGTAATAGTAGTGGTTTTGTATTATACCTTAGTTAATGGACAGCACTTATCTCAACCCATGGGAGTTAGATTCTTTTGATTCTCCTCCCCATCCCTCCAGGAGCGGGGGGAGGAGGAACAGGGGAGTGAGCGAGCGACTGCGTGGTTCCGAGTTACTGGCTGGGCTTAAACCACCAGAGCTGTTGTAGTGTTTATTGGCTGGGGGGCCTCGGCTAAGGTTATTGTTTCACTGTACTTCATGGTAATGACTTGTAATGCAATAGACTGATTGATCATGAAACTGGTCTGGCTTGTGTTCCCAGCGTGGTCCTCACCTCTATGCTTTGGGAAGTATATAATGGAACTTTTTAGTAACGAAAAATATTTTTTTTTTTTTTTTTTTTTTCTCCTCAGGGGGTCAACCTATGAAGGAGGCATTCCCTTACACCTCCCACTCCCCCACCAGGTTATTTACAACAGCATTTGAGAGTTCTGAAGGTTTCGGATGGCCTTTGAATACCCTTAAGACCTGCCTGCTGCTTGTGCTAGGGATCAGCATGTTGGCACACATACGGAGTGTGTTTTACCCACGGCCATCCCAGCCTGGGAACACCCTATTTCGTGTGATACTGAAAGCTAAGCAGTATTGGGTTTGAGTATGGTCTAGGGTTAGACGATGATATAGGAGGACCACCAAGAGATTTTCCCCGAGGCTGGACAGTCATGAGTGGCAGGGTGTGTGGGATAGTATGGGCAAGTATCTAGGCCAGTGGGCCCCTCCAGTGCTTTAGAACTTCACCCCTGAACAAGTGCAAAATCTGAAAAAACTGTTAAAATACTTAAATGAGTTGTGCTGTTGTCCTGGCAATACCAGAGAGGGAGAAATTATTGCAACCTGCTGGGGCTTGGCCTACAGCTACAGAGCCCTGCTCAACACTATCCAGCACCTTGAAAGGGAAAAAAATGTCTCTGGATCTGATGGCAAAGCAACAGACAACGCAGCTACTCCAATTCCAAGCACAGCAGCTACACCAACCCCAGTGACAAGTACATCAGCTACTCAAACCCCGACAGCAACAGACAACACAGCTGTTGGTGCTACTCAAACCCCAAGCACAGCATCTACACCAACCCCGGCAACAGACACTGCAGCCACTTCAACGCCATTGAAAGACACTGCAGCCACTCCAACCTTAGTGGCAGACACTGCAGCCACTCCAATCACAGTGATTGATAGACACCGCAGCTAAATTAAATGAACAATTCGTGCCAATATCTGTTGCCCCTGTAAGCGAGTGGAAAAGCAAACGAGAGGCACAAAGAGCAACCCATGCAATGAAGAAAGATGAAGATCCTATGCACTTTAGTACAGGAGACAGCATCTGAACAAGAGTTATTAATACGTGAATCAGAGGAAGATGAAGAAGAAGTGACCTCGACTCCGGACCTCGACCTAGCTGTGGAATATGCGAAAAGATTTTACCCGTCTTCCAGGGGAGCAAATTGTCACCTGGTTGCTCCGATGCTGGGACAATGGGGCTGACAGTCACGAACTAGAAGGTAGGGAAGCCAAGCAGCTGGGATCACTGGCTAGGGAAGGGGGAATTGACAAAGCAATTGCAAGAGAGAAGCGAGCCCTCAGCCTCTGGAGGAAGCTCTTGGCAGCTGTGAAGGAAAGGTTTCCCTACAAGGACGATATTATGAGTTGCTCAGCCAACTGGACCACAATAGAGAGAGGCCTCCAGTCCCTGAGGGAATCAGCCATTCTAGAGATGATCTATCATAGGCTGGATGCTGGGAATGCATCCGTAGATCCAGATGAAGTCGAATGTACACAACCTATGTGGCAGCAACTTAAACGGAGTGCACCATCACCATATGCCCACTCATTGGCATAAATGACCTGGAGTGAGGCAGCACCAGCAACGGTGGATGAAGTGACTCATCAACTCCGAGAGTTTGAAGACAATCTCACCCCTTCCATCATTTCAGCTGTGGAAAAACTGTCCCAGGAGTTCAAACAATTGAGAGACGATTTATCCGATCTATCCAGCTCCCCACGTATACAGACCCGCATCTCAGATATTAAAAGAAGGCGCCCTACTGCTTGAGAGAGAAGATATAGGAGGTACACGCCACAGGCCACCCTATGGTTTTACCTGCGGGATCACAGAGAAAACATGAGAAAGTGGGATGGAAAACCTACCTCAGTTCGTGAGGAAGAGGTGAGTGAACTGAAGAGGAGAACAGTGGTCAAGGATGGTCCTCCCAGGAAAGTTGTTGCTCCAGTCTCTGGTGAGCAGTTTCCCAGATGGAGTGGAGGAGCTGATTTTACTCTAGCTCCTGTGATAAGGAATACTAATCCCTTTCTACAAGACATAAGTGGACAATCTCATGATCCCTGTTAGAGGGGCCCTGCCTCCAGCCAGGTGGAGGAGAGGGACAATTGGGTTTACTGGACTGTGTGGATCAGATGGCCTGGCACATCAGTCCCACAGAAGTATAAGGCTCTAGTAGATACCGGTGCACAGAGTACTCTGATGCCATCAAGGTATCAAGGAGTGGAACGCATTTCTATTTCTGGAGTGACAGGAGGATCCCAAGAGTTGACTGTACTGGAGGCTGAAATCAGCCTGACTGAGAGGGAGTGGCAAAAGCACCCCATTGTGAATGGTCCAGGGGCTCCATGCATCCTTGGCATAGACTGTCTCAGGAGAGGGTACTTGAAAGACCCAAAAGGGTATAGATGGGCTTTTGGTATCGCTGCCTTGGAGACAGAGGAAATGAAGCAGCTGTCCATCTTGCCCGGTCTCTCAGAGGATCCTTCTGTTGTGGGGTTGCTGAAGGTCGAAGAACAATAGGTGCCAATCACAACCACAGCAGCGCACCAGCGGCAATATCGCACCAACCGAGACTCCCTGATTCCCATCCATAAGCTAATCCATAGACTGGAGAGCCAAGGAGTGATCAGCAGGACCCACTCACCCTTTAATAGCCCCATATGGCCAGTGCAAAAGTCTAATGGAGAGTGGAGACTAACAGTAGACTATTGTGGCCTGAACGAAGTCACACCACCATTGAATGCTGCCATACTGGACATGCTAGAACTTCAGTATGAACTGGAGTCAAAGGCAGCCAAGTGGGATGCCAGAATTGATATTGCCAATGCATTTTTCTCATTTCCTTTGGCAGCAGTGTGCTTGTCACAGTTTGGTTTTACTTGGAGGGGTGTCCCGTACACTTAGAACTGACAGGCCCAGGGGTGGAAATAAAGCCCTACCATCTCCCATGGATTGATCCAGACTGCACTGGAACAGGGGCAAGCTCCAGAACACCTGCAATACATTGATGACATCATCGTGTGAGGCGATACAGTAAAAGAAGGTTTTGAGAAAGGGAGGAAGATAATCCAAATCTTGCTGAAGGCCGGTTTTGCCATGAAACGGAGTAAGGTCAAGGGACCTGCACAGGAGATTGAATTTTTGGGAATAAAATGGCAAGATGGACATCGCCAGATCCCCACAGACGTGATCAACAAGATAACAGCAATGTCTCGACCATCTAACAAGAAAGAAACACAAGCTTTCTTAGGTGTTGTGGGGTTCTGGAGAATGCACATCCCAAATTACAGTTTGATTGTAAGCCCTCTCTGTCATGTGACCCGGAAGAAGAATGATTTCAAATGGGGCCCTGAGCAACAACAAGCCTTTGAACAAATTAAACGAGAGAGAGTTCATGCAGTAGCCCTTGGACCTGTCCGGGCTGGGCCAGATTTAAAAATGTGCTGTACACGTCAGCTGGGGAGAATGGTCCTACCTGGATCCTCTGCAAGAAAGCTCCTGGGGAGACTCGAGGTCGACCCCTTGGCTTTTGGAGTCAGGGATATAGAGGATCCGAGGCCAGCTACGCTCCCACTGAAAAAGAGATATTGACAGCCTATGAAGGAGGTTGAGCTACTTCAGAAGTGATTGGCACTGAAGCACAGCTCCTCCTGGCACCCCGGTTGCCTGTGCTGGGCTGGATGTTCAAAGGCAGGGTCTCCTCTACACATCATGCAACCGATGCTACATGGAGTAATTGGGCCGCACTAATCACACAATGAGCTCAAATAGGAAATCCCAGTCATCCAGGAATTCTAGAAGTCATCATGGACTGGCCGGAGGGCAAAGATTTTGGGATGTCACCAGAAGAGGAGGTGATGCATGCTGAAGAGGCCCCACCATATAATGAACTGTCAGAGAGTGAAAAGCAATATGCCTTGTTTACTGATGGGTCCTGCTGTATTCTGGGAAAGCATCAGAGATGGAAGGCAGCTGCATGGAGTCCCCTACAACAAGTTGCAGAAACTGCTTAAGGAGAGGGTGAATCGAGTCAGTTTGCAGAGGTGAAAGCCATCCAGCTGGCCCTGGACATTGCTGAACAAGAAAAATGGACAGTACTTTATCTCTCTACTGACTCATGGATGGTGGCAAATGCCCTATAGGGGTGGTTGCAGCAGTGAAAGCAGAGCAACTGGCATCGCAGAAGTAAACCCATCCGGGCTGCTGCACTGTGGCAGGATATCGCTGCCCGGGTGCACAACCTGGTGGTGAAGGTACGCCACGTAGATGCTCATGTACCCAAGAGTCGGGCCACTGAGGAACACCAGAACAACCAACAGGTGGATCAAGCTGCTAAGATGGACTTAGATTGGCAACATAAGGGTGAATTATTTTTAGCCCAGTGGGCCCATGATACCTCAGGCCATCAAGGCAGAGATGCAACATATAGATGGGCTCGTGATCTTAACAATGGACGCTGTTGTCTAGGTTATTCAGGAATGTGAAGCATTTGCTGCAGTTAAGCAAGCCAAGCAGTTAAAGCCTCTCTGGTATAGAGGACGATGGCTGAAGTACAAGTATGGGGAGGCCTGGCAGGTTGACTATATCACACTCCCACCGACCCACCAAGGCAAGCACCATGTACTTACCATGGTGGAAGCAACCACTGGATTGCTGGAAACATACGCTGTGCCCTACGCCACTGCCCAGAACACTATCCTGGGCCTTGAGAAACAAGTCTTGTGCTGACCTGGGACCCCAGAAAAAAATTGAGTCAGACAATGGGACTCATTTCCAGAACAACCTTATAGATACTTGCGTCAAAGAGCACGGCATTGAGTGGTTATATTGCATCCCCTACCATGCACCAGCCTCTGGCAAAATCAAATGGTACAATGGGCTGTTAAAAACTACCCTGAGAGCAATGGGTGGCGGGACTTTCAAACATTGGGATACACATTTAGCAAAAGCCCCCTGGTTTTTCAACACTAGGGGATCTGCCCCATCAGAACTTTTACATAGTCAGTGAACTCAGTTATATGCTGTTGCTTGCTATATAACACTTTTATAGCCCGTTAGCTAGATGCCCATCTCCACTACTCTGGGCTTTGAAAAGAAGATATGTGCTGTCATGATCATCAGCAGAAAATAAAGGCATGCAAAAGCCAGCAGCAGCAGAACTGTCCTTAGGTCACCATCGGCTGACCCCGACTTCCCTCCGATCATCACCCCAAGAAAGAATTAATTTCAGTGAAACCGGTCTGTAGGCTTAAATTTTAACCTAACAATTGTGTGTGTGTGTGCCTTTAACATAGTAGAATAGGCCAAACTGTTCAAACTTACTGACACATAGAGCGAAAGCAATGTTCGGCTGATGGGGGAAGGAACATCATGGGACTGGTAACAACTAAGGAGACAATAAATAAGACCAAGGATACCAACCTTCAAGATAACAGTGTGGCACCCAGCATGGAGCAAGACTGGAACAGAACAGAAGCAAGGACATACCAGCTGCTAACTCAGCACTAGGACCTTGCGAGCATGTGCAAGCACTGAGGTCATTCAGTAAACACAGTGAGGAAGACTATCGATGACCACCAAAGACCCCCACTCAGCAAGAAAGCGCATGAGTAATTAGGATGCAAATATTATAGTTAGTTCATGGAAATTCTGTAAATATGCATGAGTAT
The DNA here is from genome assembly GCF_004027225.2 of Strigops habroptila. Classification (NCBI taxonomy): domain Eukaryota; kingdom Metazoa; phylum Chordata; class Aves; order Psittaciformes; family Psittacidae; genus Strigops; species Strigops habroptila. The sequence goes on from NC_044301.2 coordinate 19,128,041, forward strand.
TCTAAATATATAGCTGCTGCTGGCAAGTAACGGGTGCGCTCACCTTTGTGAAATGATTTGCGTGTGTGCCAAGCACTGCAATAAAGAATGCCTGCTTTCTAAAACTCCAAATTGAGTCTTAGAGAGTTTCTCCAACCAAATTTTACAGTAACAATTTGGCATCCGAACAGGGACCCTCTGCTGTGTTTCCTGTGCATCCGGGGAGTCTCTGGGACCTTCACGCTGGCATCGGGGGAGTTTCCCTGAAAGGAACCACAGCTCCCCGGACTGACTCGGGACCTCGGTAAGACTCCTGATTTTATTTCTTAAAAAAGGCATTCTTTGTGGTCCCTTTCCAAGTAAGGTGCAGGGGACGCCCTGTGCAGTAGGTAAAAGGTAGTCTGGTTCTGGTTGTCCAGAGTCTGGTATCTGGTGGAGGTCAGCATCATGGGTACTACTGCCTCCAAAGGGGTAGTCCTGAAAAGGTCCCCACTGGGTTGCATTTTGCAACACTCTAGAATCTGGGTTGAGACAAGGAAGTACAAAATGAAATATAATCCTTTGCAAATAAGAAAATTCGGTTTTAAGTAACTTTAAGCTTGGTGGCTTTGTACATAACAACAAAACTTTCCAAACTTAAAAAGCCCAACCAAAAGAACATAATAAGGATCCTTGTATAAGATAAATCGTTGTAGCTGACATAGTTTTAGAACCTTATGACCTTCGTATAAAATTTATTGAAAGCAAAATAAGGACTGTAGATAAAGAGTGTCTGAAACTAGCGGATGTTCAGGATGTGCTGTAGCTAAGTTAACTGATAAGTAGAAGGATGAGAAGAAATCACTCACTTATGTCAGCAGTGTTACCAAACTAATTAAACTGGCGTAAGCACTTATCTACTGCGCAGACCTCAAAGACTACCAGAACAAGAATGCAAGGAAAAGATAAGGTGATGAAGAGAAAGATGATGAAGAAACGACCACCAAAGTTCTCAAAGACCACTACCATAATAAAGTGCACATGCGGGAAGAACGTTCTAGGAAGGTGATGTCATGTATAAACAACTTCATGAATATGTATACAGTATAATGAATATGTATGACTAACGACAATATAATCACGGTTTGATTGATGCTCGGACAGAACATGCTAGGAGGAGCTATCCCCCATGTTCTCCGGTGCCGCAATAAAGAATACCTGCTTGTCAACTTAAAACTTTGTTGGCGAGTTTTTAATGAGTTCTACGAATCAGGGTGGAGGTCAGGACCACTGCCTTCATAGGAGGTTTTGAAGAAATCCCTGCTGGGTTGCATTTTGCTACACTCTGGAAACAAATCAGCGAACCCCTAGGTGGCTTGGTCACTCGGGAGACTTTGAAACATAGTGGTGGACCCCCGGGTGGTTCGGTTACTCGGGAGACTGGTAAAATACTGTAATCAACGGTGGATGTTATTCTTGAGACGCGAAGGAAAGTGGAATGGAGTAGATTATGTGGAAATGTTTTTCACTTTGAGATGTCATCTGGAATGGCAAAAGAATTGTAGCTTTAGTTTTGCACCCCAGGACCTGTTAGTATTGTCCTTGGAGAAAGATAGTAAAATTCGCTTAAATGCTGTTGCTCTTTGTGCAGCATAGGACAGTTATGCACTAAACATTTGAGGAATGCAGAGGAGGATTTGGATTTGATGGTAGGCCCCCGGAGAAGGGGTATTGTGAATAATGGGGCCGAAGGTGCTGACAATGAGAATCAAGCACAAGCACAGGCACCGGAGATGTTAGAGGGGGCTGAAGGATTTTGCCCTACAGCAGGGCAAACTAGGGGAAAACAAGGGGAAACTGTGATTGCACCTTTAAGACAAGCTGTGGGCAATAATGGTCTGGTCATGATAAAGATTCCCTTTACCATTATAGATTTGAATATTTGGAAAAAAGTGGCTGGTAATTATGCATCATGCTTTTGAGAGTGTTGATAGGGATATGATTATTCATATGGCTCAGACTGCAGTAGAGCAGGCACATTGGCAGGTATAGTGGTGGGAAGGGGTTCGAGTCCCCAATTATTAATATATATAATTAATTATTAATATAATATAATATTGTGTATTGTGGGTTATAGTGTGTCAGGTTTCAACTAGGAATCTGTTATTGTATATGTGAGGGCATATGATAAACTCCAGAGTAAAATTGGAATGTTTAGGGGGGAAAAAAAAAAGAAAAAATTGTTGGCTGTAGCTCTCACCCAGGAAAGCAGGAAAGGGGGGAGTGGGAACAGCCCAGGAGGAAAGGGTTGGAAAGAAGGATTACATGGAAAGGTTTGTGAACAGACTCCACAGGTTGCACTGGAAGAGAGAATGCCCTCAGAATCAAAATGAACACCAGAGATTTAGTGGAATGTCAGGACAGGCAGAGAAAGTTATTACTTTAGATGAGGGCTGAGGAGGACCAGGGGGAAGATTTGAAACCCTCCCTAGCAGAACCCCTGGTTACAGTTAGGTTGGGGAATGATAAGATATAATTTCTTGTAGAAACTGAAGCTACTTATTCTGTTATAAATACTTGTAAAGGGTAATTAAGCAAACAAAGAGCTTCAGGTATTAGTTCCACAGGGTGGACAGGAACCCAGCCTTTCTTTCAACCTTTAAATTTTAAAACTGGCAAACAGATGTTGACCCATCAATTTCTTTAGATGCCTGAGTGCCCCGTGCTGTTATTGGATAGAGATATACTGAGTAAATTACATGCATAAATTAGGTTTAAAGAAAGAAAATTGAGATACATGTTCCTGATGAAAAGGCTGTGGAGGCCTGAGTTTTTATGTTACAGAAACCAGCCACTGAGCCAGATATACCAGAGGAAGTGGAGAATGCAGTCACCAAGTATGGGCTGCTGGAGCACCAGGACGATCACAAAATGCAGAACCAGTAACTATTCATCTGAAACCAAACATCAGATCAGTAAGACAGAAACAATATCATATAAAACTGGAAGCAAGAAAAGGACTAGAGCCTCTAATAGAAAATTTCATCAAATACTTTGGGATAAAAATGGACTGTATTTGTACTTCACATGGTAACAACCATTCTGGAACAGAAAAGCAGTCATTTGCTTTCCCCAAGCAGGCTGTTAAAATATCAGGCTGTGCTTTTAGAACAAGAGGATGCAGAATTGAAAGTAACTAACCTTTTGAACCCAGCAGTGGTTTTGACAACTGATCCAGAAGCAGAACTGACTCATAACTGTTTACAGACTATTGAGCAGGTGTATTCCAGTCATAATGACCTGCAAGATACATCCCTGAAGGAAGTGGACTATGAACTGTTTGTGGATGGTAGCAGCTTTATGAAAATGGAAACTGGAAAGCAGGATACGCTGTGGTAACCAAACATAAGATAATAGAGGCTAAAGCCCTGCATCCCCTCCTCCAACACATCAACACAGAAAGCCGAGCTGATGGTGCTACTGAGAGTTCTGGAATTGTCAGAAAGTCAAAATTTGCTTTTAGGGCACATCAATTTGATAACACTCCAGTGAGTATTGGTAATCATGTTGCTGAGGATGGGAACACTAAACCAGCAAATACTGGCCGCAAGTAAGGTGTGACATGCTGAAGCTCTGAGACCAAGTGCAACAACTCCAAGAGTAAATAAATCAACATTGTTATGAGTGACTATTAATCCGAAACAATGAATGCTTATCACAAATACAATTAGACACGCTTTGGTCAGATCTGTCATTATCTCAACCCTTCGTGCCCCGTGCCCCACGTTGGGCGCCACAAAGGACTGTCATAGTTTAAGCCCAGCTGGTAACTCAGAACCATGCAGCCGCTCGCTCAATCCCCCCTTTCTTCACTCCTGCTCCCGGAGGGATGGGGAGGAGAATCGAAAGAATCTAAATCCCACGGGTTGAGATAAGAACAGTCCAATAACTAAGGTATAATACAAAACTACTACCACCACCACCAATAATAATAATGATAAGGGAAATAACAAGGGGAGAGAATATAAAACTAAAAGGGGAAAAGGAAAAGAAAACAATAAACACAAGTGATGCACAATGCAATTGCTCACCAGCCGCCGACCGATACCCAGCCTGACCCGAGCAGTTATCTGGCCTTCCAGGTGACTCCCCCCAATTTATATACTGGGCATGATGTGCTGTGGTATGGAATACCCCTTTGGCTAGTTTGGGTCAGGTGTCCTGTCTCTGCTTCCTCCCAGCTTCCCGTGCCCCTCCTCACTGGCAGAGCATGAGAGACTGAAAAGTCCTTGATCTGGGTAAGCATTACTTAACAACAACTAAAACATTGCTGTGTTACCAGCATTGTTCTCAGACTGAAGTCAAAAACACAGCACTGCACCAGCTACTTAGGAGAAAAATAACTGTTACAGCTGAACCCAGGACAAGTGGGGCAATGTTCCCACTCCTCAGTGTCCTTTCCCTCCCCCAGAGGGGCCCCCATGGCATACAGAAATATATAAGTGCCTACACTGCTTTGGGGCAAAGGGGTCTGTGTTAGTTTTCATCAGTTTTGGCTCATCTCTGCCTGGGTAATGAGTGACTGTGGTGGCCAGCATCCTGCCCTAGTGTCACGGTGACAGCTGAGGCTAGCTGTGCTTCTTGCAGATACTGATGGGATCAGAGGCAGTTCTTCATCTGAGGTCCAGTCCTTGTAATGTCTCCTTGGCACCTGCACCAAAATCATTTCAGGTTGCACATCTCTGCCTGCCTCATCTCTCACCAGATATGTTTAGAAAGCAGCATTGACCTCTCTGAGCAGGAAGGGTTGATGTTTCCACCTCCAAAATTTTTCTGTGCACGTTTCCACCAGTGCTGATGACAAAGCTGGGCATCACCTTTAGCAAACTGTGGTATCCTAATTTCATGCTTGGTGCAACAGCAGTGTTAGATCATGACCAAAGGAAGATGGCTGGGCTGAGATATCTGCTGTGGGTGGACTGGTGTGTGCTTCTTGACACAGGGTGGGACCACCATGCCATGTGGGAAGATGTTTCCTGACCCAGTGTCTTTAGGATTTAGATTTCTTTGTTGTTGCTTTTTTCCCCATGTACTACTTTTCAGCTAGCAGGAAAACAATTGAGTTGGAAAAATTTAAATCTACCATAATTTCTTGGTACAACCACCAGGGAAAATGCAGTCTCACATACAAATATCAAACAAGGTTTTATAAACAAGCAGTGTCAGAGGTGACTGGTGTTTAGTCTTTGCAATACTGGATGAAATGTGCATCTGGAAACCCAAACATGAGCCAAGAGCATACAGCAAGGGCTGGGGCTGCTGGGCTGTTGTGTTGCAGTGTGTGATGGCTGCCCCAGGGGCACAGGGCTGCATGGACCAGCCCTGGGTGCATCTTCTGCTGCCGTCCTTGCAGGAGTCAGCAGATCTTCCCACTGGCTTGTTAATAACCAGACCTGAGGCAAGTCCTTGATGCTGGGATTTAATATGGGCTGTAGTTATTAATGTATCTGAAAAGAGGAAACCACAAGTGAGATGCTATCTCCATATTGCACTAATGGAAGGATCATTCTGTTTTACTTAGCAGAGGCAGGTATGGCCATTCAAACAGCTTTAAACAAATATCCTGTGCATAAAGGAGTCTAGGAAGCAACTGGTCACTGAACCTCAGTGTTTCTGCACTCCCTTGTTTGTTAGGATAATACAAATGATGCTTAATTAATTAGAAGAATTAGTTTAATAAGGGCTTAATGAGTTTTAAAAACAGAGTCAAAATCTATTTCTCAAAGTACGTGTCTTTCAAGAACATGTTGCACACATCAGCTGCCTCAAGGCTGGTACCAGGCAGCCTGGTCTGCATACCTGAGCTTGCACCATTGCTGTAGTGACAAATTGCAAAGCCATTAATTTGTCATGCACTTCTGGTTTGCTTCTCTCCACTGTGTTTAATCACAAGCTTGGGAAGATGTCTCTGATGTGGTCTGTGGCTCAAGGCTCCTTTGTAGATCACAGCATCTCCAGCAACTGCTTGCTGTGCCCAGACCTTCATAATGTGGCCAAGGCAAGGCCATGTAGGGAAGTTTTGGCTTTGTAGAGGAATCGATCTTATGTTTGGACAATATCCTTGGAAAAACTATTATAGCAACCACAGCGACTTCCCAGGTTTCCACTCTCGGGTCTCCTAAAACTGTACAAAATGAAGGGGTGTTTGCTCAGCTCTTACAGGGCTCCTGCACCTCATCTTCTGCCAAGGAAGAGAAAAACATGGTTTGCTTATCTAGATCCATCTGGGCCAAATATTAGCTACAGCCACATCCAGCTGTCAAATGACTTAATTGGACCGCAGGCCCCCGCGTGCTCCAGGGTTTAGTTCTCTCCTTCAAACTGCCACTTCCACACTCTGCGGATGCATTCCCCACAGCACTGTCACTCGTCTCCTAACAGCCACAGCTCTAATTGTTTTGTTAAATTTTGTGTGCAGATTGCAGCATCCATTATCTGTTTTACATTGTCCCTTTTGAAGGGGAGACTCCACATGGGCTCATTCCCATAGTTACAACAGGCCTAAAAAGGGAATCTTCACCTCTTCTTGGTACAGCACCATCTGCAGAAATCAGAGCATAAACGCAGAGTGAGAAAGGGCAGCAACAAGAGCAGAAGAAAGCAGCATGCCTGGGAGAAGGATATGAGGAGAAAAAGAGAAAATTTTCTTTGATGTATTAGTTTCCTCTTATTAGTATCCATCTAGGCTCAGGCTGAGATAGCTGACCTATCCAAAAGTTAGCGATCCACACACAATCCACTCCCAATAGTGCAAAAGTACAGACATCACAGAATGAAAATAGCAGAAGTCAAGATGAAGGAGGAAACCACAGGCTGCCAGATATGAGTGGGAATAACCTAAGTTCACCCAAGTGGCAGAGGAACTATCTTTGTTTGTGGAGAGTAAGGGGGGGGGGGGGGAATCGTCTTAACAGTCTCATTCACCCACCTATAAGCACATCTGTGTTTTCTATGCTGATACTGATAAAGACTGCCCATGCTTGAAAGGACCTGGCAGGGCACAAGGTCAGCCTTATACAATTTCCTCTAATTGTGTGGGTCTGGCTTACCTCCTTATTCCAGCACAAGGAGGGATAATGGCAGAGATGACAAGGGAAAAGACTGCCAAAACTTTTCCTGTCCTGGGGCGGGAGACTGCCTACAATCACAGGCTGCCATTTCCATAACACAGGCTCTTGGTGTGCTGGCTCCTCACCACTGCCCCCACAAAGGACATGGCAGAAGGTGCAGGACATTACACATCCGAATTAGTCCGGCCTGCCCAAAGAGATGGCAAGTTTAGGCGTGCCCCACTCTTGGCTTTCTGTTCCTCTGCTGAGGCACTGGGTTGCTTTGCCAGATTGAAATAGGGGGGAAATGCACGCCTGTGTGCTGCGAGCCAGCCCTGCCTCTGCTGCAGCTTCCTTTGGCTGCAGGTCCTGGAAATGCTACATCCCTTTTTCAGCTAAGTTTCTTAATTGAGGATGCTTTTGTGCTGCAGAAGATGTTTTGCTGTTTCCTGCGAGATCTGTGTGTGGGTGAAAGCAACAACTCATCCCCTGGGTGACCACAGCCCAGACATGTGATGGCCCCTGGAGCATCGTCCCCTCCAAATCAGAGGGGAGTGCATCTCACAACTCTCCACAGTGGCACTTGCACAGCTCTTCCAGGCAAGTTTCTTGAAGTCTTGCCATTCCTGGAAGGAGGTGCTTTGGGCATTGGTACTAGCTTAAAAGTTTATTTGAATTGCTCCCTGGAGATGGTGCCAGCTTTGTGTTCACATCTGTTGGAAAGAGAGGAGAAGAAATTTCACAGATAGTAAGTCAATATCAGTGCTCATATGTATCGCTTCATAATAATGCCTTTTGTCAAATGGATGTCAGTTCTCCAAAAACTTAGCCCAAGAAAGCAGAAAATGAAAATTTGCTGCAAGTTTTACTGTCGATGCTTCACATACAATCACAGGGTGTCTGCACCATCTCCTTTCTCAGCACTTGTGTTCCTGAGGAGATGAAAATCTAATAGATGGACAGCAGTAAAATGAATCACTGGCTCTTAAAACTATGAAAAATAGTATCACAGGGAATAATTACTCAGAACCATTAAACAGATCTGTAAAGAGGAAATGTGTTTTTAGAACAGATCTGTCATGGCTAGAAGAAGCTGCAGGATGTGCCCAATATGTCTATGGCCAAGCTGGCCCAGGGGCTGAGTTGCCAAAAGCAACATGACATGAGAAATACTGGGGCGGGTGGGTAGCATGTGCTCCCCTGCTACAGCAGGACTGCCAGCACCCCATCCAACCTGGCCTTGAACACTGCCAGGGATGGGGTAGCCACAGCTTCTCTGGGCAACCTGTGCCAGCGCCTCACCACCCTCACAGGGAAGAATTTTTTCCTGATATCTAATCAAAATCTCCCCTCTTTCATAGAATCATAGAATCATAGAATAGTTAGGGTTGGAAAGGACCTTAAGATCATCTAGTTCCAACCCCCCTGCCATGGGCAGGGACACCTCACACTAAACCATGTCACCCAAGGCTCTATCCAACCTGGCCTTGAACGCTGCCAGGGATGGAGCATTCACAGCTTCCTTGGGCAACCCGTTCCAGTGCCTCACCACCCTCACAGTAAAGAACTTCTTCCTTATATCTAACCTAAACTTCCCCTGTTTCAGTTTGAAGCCATTACCCCTTGTCCTACCACTACAGTCCCTAAGGAAGAGTCCCTCCCCAGCATCCTTATAGGCCCCCTTCAGATACTGGAAGGCTGCTATGAGGTCTCCACGCAGCCTTCTCTTCTCCAGGCTGAACAGCCCCAACTCTCTCAGCCTGTCTTCATACGGGAGGTGCTCCAGCCCTCTTATCATCCTCGTGGCCCTCCTCTGGACTTGCTCCAACAGCTCCATGTCCTTCTTATGTTGAGGACACCAGAACTGCACATGGTACTCCAAGTGAGGTCTCACGAGAGCAGAGTAGAGGGGCAGGATCACCTCCTTTGACCTGCTGGTCACACTTCTTTTGATGCAGCCCAGGATACGGTTGGCTTTCTGGGCTGCGAGCGCACACTGCTGTCTCATGTTAAGCTTCTCATCAACCAACACCCCCAAGTCCTTCTCCCCAGGGCTGCTCTGAATCTCTTCTCTGCCCAACCTGTAGCTGTGTCTGGGATTGCCCCGACCCAGGTGTAGGACCTTACACTTGGTTAAACTTCATAAGGTTGGCATTGGCCCACCTCACAAGCGTGTCAAGGTCCCTCTGGATGGCATCCCTTCCCTCCAGTGTATCAACTGAACCACACAGCTTGGTGTCATCAATCCCACTGTCCACGTCACCAACAAAGATGTTGAACAGGATCGGTCCCAACAGTGACTCCTGAGGGACACCACTCGTTACCCATCTCCAGTTGGGCATTGAGCTATTGACCACAACTCTCTGTGTGCGGCCATCCAGCCAATTCTTTATCCACCAGGTGGTCCATTCATCAAATTTATGTCCCTCCAATTTAGAGACAAGGATATCATGCAGGACAGTGTTGAATACTTTGCACAAGTCCAGGTAGATGATGTCAACTGCTTTGCCCCTCTCCATCAGTTCAGTAGCCCCATCATAGAAGGCCACCAAATTGGTCAGGCAGGATTTCCTCTTAGTGAAGCCATGTTGGCTGTCACCAACCACCTCGTTGTTTTTCATGTGCCTTAGCATGCTTTCCAGGAGAATCTGCTCCAAGATTTTGCCAGGCACAGAGGTGAGACTGACTGGTCTGTAGTTCCCTGGGTCTTCCATTTGCAGGTTTGGAGAGGATGTCAGGAACAGCTCAGTCAGTCTCCCCACTGTGACACAGGACCAGGTCTATCTAGACTATTTCTAGCTCTTTGCCTCACCTGGTAGGGAAAAACAAAGAGAAAAGGGCTGCAGCATCTCTGGAGATAGCTTGTTCCTGCACTTCTAATGGAAAATTTCTTTCTCAGTGCCAGGCTTGAATCTCCCCTGCTGCCGTTAGAGCACATCGTCCTTGCCCTGGACCTGGGGCAGGACTGGTTTGCTCCCCCTTGTAAACCCCTTTGCTTCCAGGGAGATTGTTAGCATATCCTCCCTAAGCTGCTTCTCCTGTAGACCAAATAAAGTCACGCCATTACACCTGTCTTCCCAGGTCATGTTTTTAAGCTGCTCATGGTTTTTGCTGTTCTCCTCTGGACTTTCTGCAGTTCGCAGTGGGTGGGTGGTGGTGCTGGTGCCTAGTGTTGCTGCTGTGGCAGCTATACCACGCTGCTGACTTCTCCACTCACATTGCTCAGCAGGGATGGGGCCATATCTGGGGCCCTCCTCACCTCCTTCAAGATACTTTTCAAAGGTCTCACCTCACTCCTGCTGAAGGAAATGACAGCAGTTGAACTGAGAGCATGGCTGGGGCTGGACCTGCTCCCTGGGCACTTGCTGGCCACTGCCCTGCACTGCTGAGGAGTGAGGGGACCCAGCCTTGTCTGCAGCTGGCATTAACACCATTGGAGCCAGCTTCTCAGAGCTGCATGGAGGTGAAATGAATCCAGTTGCCTCTGCAGGGAGCAGGGCATTGTGTAGGTACAAAACCTGTGGGCTGCATCCACCTCCAGCTCTCACGCTCTGTGTGCTCCAGCACCGTCTTCTTGCACAATGTTGTGGTTTAAGCCCATCCAGTGACTCAGAACCATGCAGCCACTTGCTCACTCCTCCCCTTCTTCCCCCGCCCCCCCCCCCCCCCACTCCTGGAGGGATGGGGAGGAGAATCAAAAGAATGTAAATCCCACGGGTTGAGATAAGAACAGTCCAGTAACTAAGGTATAATACAAAACTACTACTACTACAATCAATAATAATAATGATAAGGGAAATAACAAGGGGAGAGAATCTAAAACTAAAAGGGGAAAAGGAAAAGAAAACAATAAACACGAGTGATGCACAATACAATTGCTCACCACCTGCCAACCGATACCCAGCCCGACCCAAGCAGCAATCAGGGCCTTCCGGGTAACTCCCCTCAGTTTATATACTGGGCATGACGTGCCATAGTATGGAATACCCCTTTGGCTAGTTTGGGTCAGGCATCCTGTCTCTGCTTCCTCCCAGCTTCCTGTGCCCCTCCTCCCTGGCAGAGCATGAGAGACTGAAAAGTCCTTGATCGGAGTAAACATTACTTAGCAACAACTAAAACATCAGTGTGTTATCAGCGTTGTTCTCAGACTAAAGTTGAAAATACAGCACAGCACCAGCTACTAAGAAGAAGAAAAATAACTGTTACAGCTGAACCCAGGACACACAGAAGCCCCGATGTATTTAAATTGCATTTGTAAGGTATTTAGCCTAATGCTTGTGCTCATCAGTAGCTTGCAAGAGCTTTGCTGGGCCCTACCGAAGAGATTACATGTCACTCTTGTTGAACCTGTTTTCAAAAGCAGCCTTTAAATCTGTGCACTGAAATTGCTCTCACAAGTGCATGGGTGAACAGCCTGACGGTGCCAGACAGCTGGCTGGTGACTGCAAGTGGAAGGTGTATAGAAAACCCCCTGAAAGAATAACTGTAGTGACTGACTCAGGGCTATCTTGGAAAAAGAGAGCATTATATCTTCTTTTCCAGCTTTTATTTTCTGCCACATGTATTGAATAGACCTCTCAACCCATTTGAGGATGTCAGCATGTGCAAAAAGAACAAATGCAAAGATACTATTTAATAAATAAAGGTATGGGGTGACATGCCAGCATGGTGATGCTACAGCAACTCTAGGTGCCCAGGACACCTCATGACCACAGACCCCTTGGGGCTGAAGCACCAGGGCCAGACCCGCACCCCACGGCACTGTTCCCCTCCAGCACTTGCGAGCCACCCAGAATAAACCCAATCCCCTGTTTTTTACTCTAAAGGCTCAGTGCTCGGCTGCTGTAAGCTCCAGCTAACAACTCATGGTCCATAGAGATCTTTCCAGTTCCACTGCCTAAACCGTTACATATGCCCTTAAATCTTATGTTAAAAATAAAATGTGAAAATGTGCATATCCAGGTAAAGACTTCATGGATTATGGAAGCATGAGGCTCAAAAATATCTTAAATATATAAGTATTTTGTTTAATAAAAGGGTAGGTTTTTATATATAATTAATTTACCAAGGACTCCCCAGCTGCCTGTTTTTCTGAGGGCCGTCGTGATAATCTTGGCATCATCACTAGGTAGACAGACAGACTTAGCCTTTAGCGTAAAAGAGCTTCTTACAGCTGGGGTGTTGGAGCTTGTTACTCCCATGGTGTGCAATTGTACGGGGCTGTCCATAGCACAGGTCTTCTGGGGCACCAGCACTGGATGGTGGTATGGCACTTTGAAGGTCTATACGTAGTATGGGTACTACCATTAAATAGTCTTTCTTCAGGCTGTGTGTCGTGGTTTAAGCCCAGCCGGTAACTCAGAACCACGCAGCCACTCGCTCACTCCCCCCCTTCTTCCTCCCCCTGCTCCCAGAGGGATGGGGAGGAGAATCGAAAGAATGTAAATCCCACGGGTTGAGATTTCCCTTTTTTCAGTCATTGGGAACTTCACCTGACTGCCATGAGTTTTCAAATATCAGGAAAAAACCCAACTTAATCACTTAAGTTTTCTGTAGCCTTTTAATTCTGTGCTTACGTGGATGTAGCACGCTGGGCTGTGGCTCACACCAGAAGCACCCATGTTTACTATAAAGCAAATTATTGATAATAAAGAATGAAAAGTTTGCAAAATAGGCTGATACTACAGGCTGTTAGAAGAGACTCGGAGTCAGATTTCTCCCCTCCTGCCGTCTCTTCTGCCTCTCCTATAGCTCTGCGTGAATGCACATGAATCAATTTTATATTTCCTTCTCTCAATATTTTCCATCTTGTTTGTATGCAAGGAGGGTATAACATTTGCCCCTTGGAGAGTAGAGTGAATTTATTAAATGCTGCAAGACACTGGATAGGTAAAAGTGAAATGGAACACCAATGTTACCATTCAGGTCATAATATTTGTGTTTGTTTTGTGGTTGTTTCTTCTTCCTATTCTAGAAGATGTTTTATAGAATAGAATTAACAGGGAAAACTAGAAAGCGATGCTTGCTTTATAGATGCGGTGTAGGGACTTTTGTCCTTGCCAGGCAATCCCTTGCAGAGAGAGGTGCTAGTTGCCTTTCTCTTCTGTCTGCAAAGTAGCAATAGTAACAGCTCTCTGTATTTCTTAGTTTCTCTCTTAAAAACTTCCTTTGGTTAAATACTTGTATGTGACTTTCTCTTGGAAAACACTGGCATGTTCCTCTAGGTGTATTGATATATCACCCTAAGGAGTTAGCACACCTATCCTTCTTATGAAACAAAATGCATTTTGTGTCTATGAAACTGTCTAAACAATTTGCTTTCAGCCAGAATTTGGAAATATGCAGGTTGTAGAGTATAACAAAAAAATGTTTTTGTCATGCTGCTTTACAGAAAATTCATTTGCACAAGTATAAATACGTGGGGGAATTTAATTTTAAAAACAGCCACTTTGTAGCAAAATATAATGCAGTACGTAAACTAATTTTAGACACTGCTTATTCTACTGTGTCCCATTAGTTGATGTTTACACAGCGCTTTGAAAATGTAAAGCACTATATAAGTGCCTATTATTGCTACATTATTATTATTCACCAATGTTTTTAGTTGCTAAGTAATGTTTACTCCAAGAAAGGACTGGTCTGGCTGGTGTTCCCAGCGTGGTCATCACCTCTATACTTTGGGAGGTATAGAATGAAAATTTTAGCAATTACATATCTTTTTTTATCTCCTCGGGGGGTCAACCTATGAAGGACGCATTCCCTTACACACCCCGCTCCCCCACCAGGCTATTTACAACAGCATTTGAGAGTTCTAAAGGTTTTGGATGGCCTTTGAATACCCTTGAGACTTGCCTGCTGATTGTGCTGGGGATCAGCATGTTGGCACACATACGGAGTGTGTTTTACCCATGGCCATCCCACCCTGGGAACACCCTATTTCGTCTGATCTCGAAAGTTAAGCAGTATCGGGTTCAAGTCTGGTCTAGGGTTAGACGAAGATATAGGAGGACCACCAAGAGATTTTCCCTGAGGCTGGACAGTCATGAGTGGCAGGGTGTGTGGGATAGTATGGGCAAGTATCTAGGCCAGTGGGCCCCTCCAGTGCTTTGGAACTTCACCCCTGAACAAGTGCAACATCCGGAAAAACTAGTAAAACACTTAAAGGCGGTGTGCTGTCATTCTGTTTACACCAGAGAGGGACAACTCGCTGCAATGTTCTGGGGCTTGGCCTACGCCTACAGAGCCCTGCTCAACACTAACCTTTAAAGGGAAAAAATGTCTCTGGAACCGATGGCAAAGAAACAGACAACGCAACTACTCCAAATCCAAAAACAGCAGCTACACCAACCCCAGTGAAAAGCACAGCAGATACTCAAACCCCGACAGAAAAAGACAATGCAGATACTCCAAGCACAGCACCTACACCAACTCCAGCAACAAGTACAGCAACTACTCAAACCTCGATAGCAATAGACAATGCAGCTGTTGGTGTTAGTCAACCCCCAAGCACAGCAGCTGCACCAACCCTGGAAAAAGACTGCAGCCACTCCAACCCTAGTGGCAGACACTGCAGCCACTCCAACTACAGTGATAGAAACTGCAGCTAAAACAAATGTTCAGTTTGTGACAATATCTGTTGCCACTGTAAGCAAAAGCAAACAAGAGGCACAAAAAGCAACCTCTGCAGTGAAGAAAGATGAAGATACGATTGAGAGAGGCATCCAGTCCCTGAGGGAATCAGCCATTCTAGAGATGATCTATCATAGGCCGGATGCCGGGAACACACCCGTAGATCCAGATGAAGTTGAATGTACATGACCCATGTGGCGGAAACTTACACAGAGTGCACCATCATGATATGCCCACTCACTGGCATCAATGACCTGGAATGACGTAACACCACCAACAGTGGATGAACTGATTCGTCAACTATGAGAGTTCAAAGACAATCTCACCCCTTCCATCATTTCAGCTGTGGAAAAACTGTCCCAGGAGTTCAAACAATTGAGAGACGATTTATCCGATCTATCCAGCTCCCCACGTGTACCAACCCATGTCTCAACTATTAACAGAAGGCACCCTACTGCTCGAGAGAGAAAATATAGGCGGTACATGCCACGGGCCACCCTATGGTTTTACCTGCGGGATCACAGAGAACACATGAGAAAGTGGGATGGAAAACCTACCTCAGTTCTGGAGCAACGGGTGCATGAACTGAAGAGGAGAACAGCGGTCACGGATGATCCTCCCAGGAAAGTTTCTGCTCCAGTCTCTGTTGAGCAGTTGCCCAGATGGAGTGGAAGAGTTGATTTTACTCCAGCTCCTGTGATAAGGGATACTAATTCCTTTCTACAAGACATAAGAGGACAATCTCGTGATCACTATTAGAGGGGCCCAGCCTCCAGACACGTGGAGGACAGGGACAACTGGGTTTACTGGACTGTGTGGATCAGATGGCCTGGCACATCAGTCCCACAGGAGTATAAGGCTCTAGGAGATACCAGTGCACAGTGTGCCCTGATGCCATCAAGGTATCAAGGGGTGGAACCCATTTGTATTTCTGGAGTGACAGGAGGATCCCAAGAGTTGACTGTACTAGAGGCTGAAATCAGCCTGACTGAGAGGGAGTGGCAAAAGCACCCCATTGTGACTGGTCCAGAGGCTCCATGCATCCTTGGCATAGACTATCTCAGGAGAGGGTACTTCAAAGACCCAAAAGGGTATCGATGGGCTTTTGGTATCACTGCCTTGGAGACAGGAAATTAAGAAGCTGTCCACCTTGCCCGGTCTCCCAGAGGATGTTTCTGTTGTGGGGTTGCTGAAGTTCGAAGAACAACAAGTGCCAATTGCGACCACAACAGTGCACCGGTGGCAATATCGCACCAACCGAGACTCCTTGATTCCCATCCATAAGCTGATCCATAGACTGGAGAGCCAAGGAGTGATCAGCAGGGCCCACTCACCCTTTAATAGCCCATATGGCCAGTGCAAAAGTCTAATGGAGAGTGGAGACTAACAGTAGACTATCGTGGCCTGAACGAAGTCACACCACCATTGAGTGCTGCCGTACTGGACATGCTAGAACTTCAATATGAACTGGATTCAAAGGCAGCCAAGTGGGATGCCACAACTGATGTTGCCAATGCATTTTTCTCAATTCCTTTGGCAGCAGAATGCAGGCCACAGTTCACTTTTACTTGGAGAGGCATCC
Organism: Strigops habroptila; assembly: GCF_004027225.2. NCBI lineage: Eukaryota > Metazoa > Chordata > Aves > Psittaciformes > Psittacidae > Strigops > Strigops habroptila. The sequence goes on from NC_044301.2 coordinate 19,144,319, forward strand.
AGTACACTTGGAACCGACTGCCCCAGGGGTGGAAACACAGCCCTACCATCTCCCATGGATTGATCCAGACTGCACTGGAACAGGGGCAAGCTCCAGAACACCTGCAATACATTGATGACATCATCATGTGGGGTGATACAGTGGAAGAAGTTTTTGAGAAAGGGAGGAAGATAATCCAAATCCTGCCGGTTCTGCCATAAAATGGGGTAAGGTCAAGGGACCTGCAAAGGAGATTCAATTTTTGGGAATAAAATGGCAAGATGGACATCACCAGGTCCCCACAGATGTAATCAACAAGATAACAGCAATGTCTCCACCAACTAACAAGAAAGAAACAAAAGCTTTCTTAGGTGTTGTGGGGTTCTGGAGAATGTGCATCCCAAATGACAGTCTGATTGTAAGCCTTCTCTATCACGTGACCCGGAAGAAGAATGATTTCAAATGGGCCCCTGAGCAACAACAAGCCTTTGAACAAATTAAAGGAGGAATAGTTCATGCAGTAGCCCTTGGACCAGTCTGGACCTGGCCAGATGTGAAAACTGTGCTCTACACCACAGCTGTGGAGAATGGTCCTACCTGGAGCCTCTGGCAGAAAGCTCCAGGAGAGACTCAAGGTCGACCCCTCAGCTTTTGGAGTCAGGGATATAGAGGATCCGAGGCCAGCTATACTCCCACTGAAAAAGAGAAACTGGCAGCCTATGAAGGGGTTCGAGCTGCTTCAGAAGTGATTGGCACTGAAGCACAGCTCCTCCTGGCACCCCGGTTGCCTGTGCTGGGCTGGATGTTCAAAGGCAGGGTCTCCTCTCCACATCATGCAACCGATGCTACATGGAGTAGTTGGGCCGCACTAATCACACAACGAGCTCGAATAGGAAATCCCAGTCGTCCAGGAATTCTAGAAGTCATCATGGACTGGCCAGAGGGCAAAGATTTTGGGATGTCACCAGAAGAGGATGTGACGCGTGCTGAACAGGCCCCACCATAGAATGAACTGTCAGAGAGTGAAAAGCAATATGCCTTGTTTACTGATGGGTCCTTCTGTATTGTGGAAAGCATCAGAGATGGAAGGCAAATGCCCTGTGGGGGTGGTTGCAGCAATGGAAGCAGAGCAACTGGCAACGCAGAAGTAAACCCTTCTGGGCTGCTGCATTGTGGCAAGATATCGCTGCTCGGGTGCAGAACCTGGTGGTGAAGGTATAGCACGTAGATGCTCATGTACCCAAGAGTTGGGCCACCGAGGAACACCAGAACAACCAACAAGTGGATAAAGCTGCTAAGATTGAAGTGGCTCAGATGGACTTAGATTGGCAACATAAGGGTGAATTATTTTTGGCCCAGTGGGCCCATGACACCTCAGGCCATCAAGGCAGAGATGCAACCTATAGATGGGCTTGTGATCGAGGGGTGGACTTAACAATGGACACTATCGCCCAGGTTATTCAGGAGTGTGAAACATGTCCTGCAATTAAGCAAGCCAAGCGGTTAAAGCCTCTCTGGTATGGAGGACGATGGCTGAAGTACAAGTATGGGGAGGCCTGGCAGATTGACTATTTCACACTCCCACTGACCCACCAAGGCAAGTGCTATGTGCTTACCATGGTGGAAGCAACCACCGGATGGCTGGAAACATACGCTGTGTCCCACGCCACTGCCCGGAACACTCTCCTGGGCCTTGAGAAACAAGTCCTGTTGCGACACGGCACCCCAGGCAATGGGCTGTTAAAAACTGCCCTGAGAGCAATGGGTCGTGGGACTTTCAAACACTGGGATACACATTTACCAAAAGCTACCTTGTTGGTCAACACCAGAGGATCTGCCAACAGGGCTGACCCAGCCCAATCAGAACTTTTATGTACTGTAGAGGGGGATAAAGTTCCTGTGGTACACCTAAAGAATTTCTCAGGGAAGACAGTCCGGGTTATTCCTGCTTCAGGTAAAGGCAAACCCACTTCTGGGGTTGCTTTTGCTCAGGGACCTGGATATACTTGGTGGGTAATGCGGGAAGATGGGGACGTCCGATGTGTACCTCAAGGGGGTTTGATTTTTGGGGAAAACAGCCAATGAACTCAATTGTACGCTGTTGCCTGCTCTATAACACTTTTATAGCCCACCAGCTAGATATCTTCAGGTCGCCAGCAACTGACCTTGACTTCCCTCCGATCATCACCTCAACAAAGAATGAATTTTGAGGAAACCAGACGAGCTCAGCAGTGACCAGACGAGTTTGGCAGTGTCATCAGCAGGCAACAACCCAGCAGTACACACCATCCCTCCTGCCCTGAAAGACTATTACAAGAGATGGAGCGTGACATCATGGACTGAATGAATTCAGCAACTTTATAGGGATTGGTCCATGGACTAAGGAATCATAAAATCATAGAATCATAGAATAGGAAGGGTTGGCAAGGACCTTAAGATCATCTAGTTCCAACCCCCCTGCCATGGGCAGGGACACCTTGCCCTAAACCATGTGGTCCAAGGCTCTGTCCAACCTGGCCCTGAACACTGCCAGGGATGGAGCATCCGCAACCTCCCTGGGCAACCCATTACAGTGCCTCACCACCCTCACTGTAAAGAACTTCTTCCTTATATCTAATCTAAACTTCCCCTGTTTAAGTTTGAACCCATTACTCCCTTGTCCTACCACTACAGTCCCTCAGGAAGAGTCCCTCCCCAGCGTCCTTATAGGCCCCCTTCAGATACTGGAAGGCTGCTATGAGGTTTCCACGCAGCCTTCTCTTCTCCAGGCTGAACAGCCCCAACTCTCTCAGCCTGTCTTCTTATGGGAGGTGCTCCAGCCCTCTTATCATCCTCATGGCCCTCCTCTGGACTTGCTCCAACAGCTCCATGTCCTTTTTATGTTGAGGACACCTGAACTGTACACAGTACTCCAAGTGAGGTCTCACAAGAGCAGAGTAGAGGGGCAGGATCACCTCCTTCGACCTGCTGGTCACGCTTCTTTTGATGCAGCTTAGGATACGGTTGGCTTTCTGGGCTGCAAGCGCACACTGCCGGCTCATGTTAAGCTTCTTGTCAACCAACACCCTGAAGTCCTTTTCTGCAGGGCTGCTCTGAATCTCTTCTCTGCCCAACCTGTAGCTGTGCCTGGGATTGCCCTAACCCAGGTGTAGGACCTTATGCTTGGCTTGGTTAAACTTCATAAGGTTGGCATCGGCCCACCTCACAAGCGTGTCAAGGTCCCTCTGGATGGCATCCCTTCCCTCCAGCGTATCAACCGAACCACACAGCTTGGTGTCGTCGGCAAACTTGCTGAGGGCGCACTCAATCCCACTGTCCATGTCGCCGACAAAGATGTTGAACAGGACCGGTCCCAACACCGATCCCTGAGGGACACCACTCGTTACAGGTTTCCAACTGGACATCGAGCCATTTACCACAACTCTTTGCATGCGGCCATCGAGCCAGTTCTTTATCCACTGAGTGGTCCATCTATCAAATTGATAAGGAATAAGGAATGATATCTCTCTGTTTGCTTGTGGGTGTGTATTTATATATATAAGGACGCATGGAGCCCCTGGACCAGTCACAATGGAGTGCTGCGTTAGATGTGTCTAACACTGTGGATTTGGTCCGTGGTGGACCACCCCGATCATCTAGAATGAGTGTGCATGGCAATGAGCCAACAAGGCCACTCCTCCTCACACAGGCTGCCCCCCTCCGTCAGGATGAGTCTGCACTTTTGACTTATAAAGGCCCGCAGTTAAGGAGAAACGGGGAGGCGGATCCAACTACCACTAAGGTCGACGTTACCTCCACAGGGATGCCTGCTAAAGTAGTGCCTGCCACCCCATCTCTTCACGATGCACCTCGGAGCTGGCCTCTTGGTCATTGGACAATTGTGTGGGCCAGTAAGAGTCTATTCCTAACCAATTTTTTGGTAGCCTTTAGTTCTCTCTCTTTCTAGCTTGTGATAACTGTCGTGGTTTGAGCCCAGCTGGTAACTCAGAACCACGCAGCTGCTTGCTCTCTCCCCCCCTTCTACCTCCCCCCGCTCCCAGAGGGATGGGAAGGAGAATCAAAAGAATGTAACTCCCACGGGTTGAGATAAGAGCAGTCCAGTAACTAAGGTATAATACAAAACCACTACTGCTACCACCAATGATAATGATTAGTGAAATAACAAGGGGAGAGGATACAATTGCTCACCACCCGCTGACCGATACCCAGCCCGACCCGAGCAGTGATCTGGGCCTTCCGGGTAACTCCCCCCGGTTTATATACTGGGCATGACGTGCTGTGGTATGGAATACCCCTTTGGCTAGTTTGGGTCAGGTGTCCTGTCTCTGCTTCCTCCCGGCTTCCCCTCCTCCCTGGCAAAGCATGAGACTGAGAAAGTCCTTGGTCAGAGTAAACATTCCTTAGCAACAACTAAAAACATCAGTGTTATCAGCGTTGTTCCCAGGCTGAAAGTTAAAAAACACAGCACTGCACCAGCTACTAAGAAGGAGAAAAATGACTGCTATAGCTGAACCCAGGACAATAACTCTGGATTTTATATCTATTTTAGATCTTGTAATAAACTTTTTAGCAGTTTGGGGGGGGTGTGTGTGGCTTATGTTCTTTCTCCAGCTGGAATCCTTCGATCCCTAGAACAGGTGCTTTTGCCCCTTCCTCCCAGTCAGGCTGATTTCAGCCTCCAGTACAGTCAACTCTTGGGATCCTCCTGTCACTCCAGAAATACAAATGGGTTCCACCCCTTGATACCTTGATGGCATCAGGGTACACTGTGCACCGGTATCTAATAAAGCCTTATACTCCTGTGGGACTGATGTGCCAGGCCATCTGATCCACACAGTCCAGTAAACCCGATTGTCCCTGTCCTCCACGTGGCTGGAGGCTGGGCCCCTCTAATAGGGATCATGAGATTGTCCACTTATGTCTTGTAGAAAGGGATTAGTATTCCTTATCACAGGAGCTGGAGTAAAATCAGCTCTTCCACTCCATCTGGGAAACTGCTCACCAGAGACTGGAGCAGCAGCTTTCCTGGGAGGATCATCCTTGACCATTGTTCTCCTCTTCAGTTCACGCACCCATTCCTCCAGAAGTGAGGTAGGTTTTCCATCCCACTTTCTCATGTCTTCTCCATGATCCCGCAGGTAAAACCATAGGGTGGCCCGTGGCGTGTACCTCCTATATTTTCTCTCTCGAGCAGTAGGGTGCCTTCTGTTAATAGCTGAGACATGGGTTGGTACATGTGGGGAGCTGGATAGATCAGATAAATCATCTCTCAATTGTTTGAACTCCTGGGACAGTTTTTCCACAGCTGAAATGATGGAAGGAGTGAGATTGTCTTCCATCTCTCGGAGTTGAGGATTCAGTTCATCCACTGTTGGTGGTGCTATGTCATTCCATGTCATTGATGCCAGTGAGTGGGCATATGATGATGGTGCACTCCATGTAAGCTTCTGCGACATGGGTCATGTACATTCGACTTCATCTGGATCTATGGATGCATTACTAGCATCCGGCCTCCGATAGATCATTTCTAGAATGGCTGATTCCCTCAGGGACTGGATGCCTCTCTCTATCGTGGTTCAGTTGGCTGAGCGACTCATAACATCGTCCTTGTAGGGATACCTTTCCTTCACAGCTGCCAGGAGCCACCTCCAGAGGCTGACGGCTCCTTTCTCTTTTGCAATCGCTTTGTCAATTCCTCCTTCCCTAGCAAGTGATCCCAGCTGCTTGGCTTCCCTACCTTCTAGTTCGTGACCATCGGCCCCATTGTCCCAGCATCGGAGCAACCAGGTGACAATGTGCTCCCCTGGAAGACGGGTGAAATCTTTTCACATATTCTGCAGCTCGGTCGAGGTCCAGGGTTGAGAAGTGACCTCTTCTTCTTCCTCCTCTTCCTCTGATTCCTGTTTTAATAACTCTTGTTCAGATGCTGTCCCCTGTAGTAAGTGCACTGGGTCTTCATCTTTCTTCACTGCAGGGGTTGCTCTTTGTGCCTCTCGTTTACTTTTCCCCTTGCTTACAGGGGCAACTGACATTGTCACTTATTGGCCATTTGGTTTAGCTGCAGTGTCTATCACTGTGGTTGGAGTGGCTGCAGTGTCTGCCACTAGGGTTGGAATGGCTGCAGTATCTGTTGCCAGGGTTGGTGCAGCTGCTGCGCTTGGGGATTGAGTAACACCAACATCTGCATTGTCTGTTGTGGTCAGGTTTCGAGCAACTGATTTGCTTGTCGCTGGGGTTGGCATAGCTGCTGTACTTGGAATTGGAGTAGCTGCATTGTCTGTTGTGGTCAGGATTTGAGTAGCTGCTGTGCTTGGCACTGGGGTTGGTGTAGCTGTTGTGCTTGGAGTTGGAGTAGTTGCATTGTCTGTTGCTTTGCCATCAGATCCAAAGACGTGTTTTTCCCTTTCAAGGTGCTGGAGAGTGTTCAGCAGGGCGCTGTCTGTGTAGGCCCAGCCCCAGCACGTTGCAGCAAGTTGTCCCTCTCTGGTATAAACAGAATGACAGCACACCTCGTTTATGTGTTTTAATAGTTTTTCCGGATTTTCCACTTGTTCAGGGGTGAAGTTCCAAAGCACCGGAGGGGCCCACTGGCCTAGATACTTGTCCATACTATCCCACACACCCTGCCACTCATGACTGTCCAGCCTCAGGGAAAATCTCTTGGTGGTCCTCCTATATCGTTGTCTAACACTAGACCAGACTTGAACCAGATACTGCTTAACTTCGGAGATCAGATGAAATAGGGTGTTCCCAGGGTGGGATGGCCATGGGTAAAACACACTCCGTATGTGTGCCAACATGCTGATCCCCGGCACAATCAGCAGGCAGGTCTCAAGGGTATTCAAAGGCCAACCAAAACCTTTAGAATTCTCAAATGCTGCTGTAAATAGCCTGGTGGGGGAGCGGGGGGTGTAAGGGAATGCCTCCTTCGTAGGTTGACCCCCGAGGAGAAAAAAAAAGATGTGTAATTGCTAAAAAATTCCATTACGTAACTCCCAAAGTATAGAGGTGATGACCACGCTGGGAACTCAAGCCAGACCAGTTTCATGATCAATGAGTCTATTGCATTACAAGTCATTACCATGAAGTACAGTAAAACAAGAACCTTAGCCCAGGCCCCCCAGCCAATAAACAGTAAAACAGCAAATACTGGCTATAAGTAAGGTACGACACGCTAAAACTCTGAGATCAAGCGCAACAACTCCGAGAGCAAATAAACCAACATTGTGATGAGTGACTATCAATCCGAAACAGTGAATGCTTATCACAAATATGATTAGACACACTCTGGTCAGATCTGTCGTTATCTCGACCCTTCATGCCCCTCCTTGGGTGCCACAAAGAACTGTCATGGTTTAAGCCCAGCCAGTAACTCAGAACCACACAGCTGCTCACTCACTCCCCCTCTTCCTCCCCCCGCTCCTGGAGGGATGGGGAGCAGAATCAGAAGAATGTAACTCCCATGGGTTGAGATAAGAACAGTCCAGTAACTAAGGTATAAAAAAACCCCACTGCTACCACCACCAATAATAATAATGATAAGGGAAATAACAAGGGGAGAGGATACAATTGCTCACCACCCGCCGACCGATACCCAGCCTGATCCGAGCAGCGACCTGGGTGTTCCCGGTAACTCTCCCCAGTTTCTATACTGGGCATGATGTTCTGTGGTATGGAATACCCCTTTGGCCAGTTTGGGTCAGGTGTCCTGTCTCTGCTTCCTCCTGGCTTCCCTTCCTCCCTGGCAGAGCATGAGATTGAGAAAGTCCTTGGTTGGAGTAAACATTCCTTAGCAACAACTAAAAACATCGGTGTTATCAGCATTGTTCCCAGGCTGAAAGTCAAAAACGCAGCACTGCACCAGCTACTAAGAAGGAGATAAAATGAGTGCTGTAGCTGAACCCTGGACAGTTATTCAGCAGATGATGCCCTAGTTCAGCTTCCAAACAGCATTTTGCATTTAGGTTATGCTGTCAGGGAATACCCTGTAGCTAAGCAGAAAAAATCCCCAAATTTGCATGTACAGGGGTTTGCACCACTTTCTCTGCAGCCCCGTACTAGCAGTGTAAGTGAAAGTGGGCTGCAGCCTCCGCAGGCAGGCAAAGCCCAAACAACTTGCCAGGCTAGGCATGTGGCCACAGCAGAGCTGTAGCTTGGCCTGAGCATCCCCTGCTTGCAGGTGGCTGGTACCCACAGCCTGGCTCCACGCAAGCAGCCCTTGGCTGTGCCTCCCCACTGATGGGTGCCTGGATTCCTCGCTGCCAGGGCCAGCTCATTTTTCTGGGAAGGAGGCCTACAAGGATGCTGGGGAGGGACTCTTCATTAGGGACTGTAGTGATAGGACAAGGGCTAATGGGTTCAAACTTAAACAGGGGAAGTTTAGGTTAGATATAAGGAACAACTTCTTTACTGTGAGGGTAGTGAGGCACCGGAACGGTTTGCCCAAGGAAGTTGTGAATGCTCCATCCCTGGCTGTGGCGTATGAACGGCACGGACTCAAAGCATCTTCATGCAGTGAATCACTTTATTACCTATTGCTCTAACTTTTATATCAAGCTATTTTTAGCACATCATGTTTAGTTCCTGGTTTACAGTTTTGTTTTTTCAACATTCTCCGTCATTTCACAAACAGTCCCAAAATAACCAGTTCTTTATCTTTCTGTTCTCCTGCTTCTGTCCAGCTGGGTTGCTCTGCTTGATCACACAATGTAATTTGTTTCTTCTTTAACTCTTTCTTCTCCAGCCAAGTAGTTACTTCTCTTTGACAATAATCAAATAGTTTCCATCCTCTCCCACACCTGGCAGTGTTCAAGGCCAGGTTGGACAGAGCCTTGGGTGACATGGTTTAGTGCAAGGTGTCCCTGCCCATGGCAGGGGGGTTGGAACTAGAAGATCTTAAGGTCCTTTCCAACCCTAACTATTCTATGATTCTATTATTCTATGTTGCGGACAGCAGAGCTGATCTCCTGTGTGCTACATAGGAGGGCCTCCCATGCCCCGGATACATCAAACTGCATAATGTTATCTCCTAATGGGAGCGCTGGGACTCTGCTTCAGGAATCTGCAATGTTGGGGCAGTTCCTTGCCAGGAGAGCAGGACCCGCAGGTGCCAGTGTTGTGGGCTGTGGCAGTGGCTCATGGACATGGCGCCTGCAGGAAGCAGAGAGCCAACAGGACTTTAAATCCGATGTCCCTGCTGAGGGAGCTCTGCAGCACTGAGCACCATGAACTCTCCGCTGGTGTTCATCTTGCTCACATCTTCCTGCTGCGCAAACTCTGGGGATGTGTTTGTAATGGGTGGTGGAGGGTGCCAACAATCCATAAAAGAGTGATAGACAAGCTGTTATATTGTTATATTTTGCTACCTATCATTTTAATGTCACCTTTAATGTATGAATTATACCCCCATTGTGTGTAATTATATTTCTTCTCCCAACCCTGCTCAAAGAACAATGAAAAGATGGAGCTACTAATATTAAAAACAGCACATCTCTCTCAAAAAAAGTTAGACATCACACCTTGATTCCTAGTGCATGAGGATGGTTAATCAAAAGATGATGGGACTAGAATGAGTACGGGGACAGAAATATCCTGCACAATTTCTTGTGGAATTTAATTAGATAGGAAGTATTAATAGGATCTGTATGTGCAACTCTATTTTCCCTTACAATGTGAATAGCCTTACCTGGAGCCAGGTGGATGGAAAGCCCAGTGAACTTCTCTCTTTCCTCCCCCCCCCTTTTTTAAAATAAAGGAAAATAATGAGCCAAAATCAATAATAATAATACTTAATAGCAATAAACCCCAGTCAGAATCAACTTCTTATCACCTCTCCTTAGAGTTTTTCTTTTAGGTCAAGAGATGATGCTAATTGATGAGGCATTTTGCAAAAGTTTGTGCTCTACTTGTCCTGGTAATGAACCTTCAACCTTTAATTTTCTTAGTAGCACATAGTTCTCAATGGGAAAGTCACTGTGGGGACCTTCATATTGGAAAACCAATTATTTATGCTAACTGGAGGGTTGGTACTGTTTGACTTTGGTCCCCAGTTGCCTGGTGTCCTGGGTTCAGCTGTAGCAGTCATTTTTCCTCCTCCTTAGTAGCTGGTGCAGTGCTGTGTTTTCAACTTTAGTCTGAGAACAACACTGATAACACCGATGTTTTTAGTAGTTGCTAAGTAATGCTTACCCTGATCAAGGACTTTTCAGTCTCATGCTCTGCCACTGAGGAGGGGTTGTCGGGAGGAAGCAGAGACAGGACACCTGACCCAAACTAGCCAAAGGGGTATTCCATACCATAGCACGTCATGCCCAGTATATGAACTGGGAAGAGTTACCCAGAAGGCCCAGATCGCTGCTCGGGTCGGGCTGGGTATCAGTCGGCGGGTGGTGAGCAATTGCATTGTTCATCACTTGTGTTTATTGTTTTCTTTTCCTTTTCCCCTTTTAGTTTTATATTCTCTCCCCTTGTTATTTCCCTTATCATTATTATTATTGGTGGTGGTGGTAGTAGTAGTTTTGTATTATACCTTAGTTACTGGATGGTTCTTATCTCAACCCGTGGGATTTACATTCTTTTGATTCTCCTCCCCATCCCTCCGGAAGCAGGGGGGAAGAAGTAGGGGAGTGAGTGAGTGGCTGCGTGGTTCTGAGTTACCAGCTGGGCTTAAACCACGACAGTTCTTTTTGGTGCCCAACATGGCCCCATTCCTGGGCCACCCCATCACTGTGGGTTATGCGCTGGCTGCAGATCAGAGCTTCCAGGCTGCTTTCTTCCCAAATGATGTACTGCGCTCCCAGGGCAGGGACCTCATTCTGCCTTCAGATCCACAGAGTATGCCTGCTGGATGGCATGACTGGAAAATGTGTAAGCAGAAATGTAGATAGCTTAGTGTTACAAAAAGTGGATTTCCTTCCCTTCCCACTCAATACAGACTGCAGCTTTTAATATTCTTTTTTATTAATTTTCTCACAAAAGAGAAAAAGGTGAATATAGTCAACAACTCGATTTCAGTTATGAGGTCATAAAGCAGACTGTTTCTCAATGAATAAAGAAATGAAGGCTTCATTAATTGAATTTAGCATGGCTTGCAAAATGCTTTGTTCAGATGAAAACTGCAACAAAATTGGGAAGGTGGTTTTTTTTTTTGTTGGTTATTTCATTTGCTTTCCCTTTGTGGTTCCCATGCAGGTGGGCTGGAGGCTGGCCAGGGGCATTGGGCAGAGCATGGCCCGGCCGTGCCTGGCGTGGGGGTGCAAGTTTGCAGCTCTGCTGGGATGTGATGGGACATGTGGATCAAGGGGAGGTGAGAGCGTGGGGAGGAGGCAAACACTAAATGGGATAGGGCATCCCTTGGAATCACACATGCTGTTCCCAGCTCTGCCTCAATGAATGCTCTCTCTCAAACAGTACATCCTTCAAGTACCTTTTTTTTTTTTAATTTTTTTTTTTCTGTTTAGCAATCCTGATGCTGAAAGAGATGAGGCATATAAGCCAAATTAAATTTCATCCTTAGTCCCTGAGCATGCTGTGACTCTGGTGCCGGAGACCTGACCGAAGCAAACACCACTTGTGCCATTGCCTTTAGTCAGGGGCAGGAACTTGCCCAGCAGTTTCAAAACAGCAGCTTGCAGCAGAAGTGTGCTCAGGTGCCCCCTAGGTTGCCTCTGCCCAACACAACCACTTTAAATTGTCCTTCTGCTTCCTTGGTTAATTGTTATATTTTCAAAAATACTTCTTTTCTTAGGACAATGATTCACCCACACAGCCTGTCAGTAGTGTCAGAGCCTTTCCGTGGCATCTCCCATCTCATGAATAGCACAGACCAGACAGCGATGTGGAGGGGGGCAGAGGGTTGGGGAGGTCCTGGTCTCCTGTCCCTTACACTGGCATAAACGAAGACCATTGCCAACGAAATCACTTGGCAAAGCCAGTTCCTTGCCCTGACGTGGGGCCATTCGCCCATTGAGGTTTTATGGCATTACAGGTAGAAATGAAGCCAAAGCTTTTGCTGAGCTGCACTGTAAAGTGACAGTGCTTCATCAACAGCTGCTTTCATAGCACCAATGTCAGGAGTCAGGATTTCCCAGAGCAGTAGTAATGTGATAAGCCCTTCGCAGGGGGGTGGCCAGAGTGGGGAGTGCTGCATGCCGCTCTGTTAGCAGATGGCTATTAGGAAGGGGAGCACTTGGCTACCTTGGAGCTTGGGTTTGTATTTACTTAGGAAAAAATTCATGTTATGCAAGGGAGGTTTGCTTTGACCTTTAGATAAAGGCAATCTCTGCTAAGCATTCAGGCTCTTATTTTGTAGTGGTGCCTTGTTTTCCTGAAGATCCTTCAGTGTGGGCTTCCTAGTAAAACCGAGATCTTATTTTATATGTGACTTACGCAGAATGATCTCTCATCATGTCTGGCAAAGATTTAAAAAGTATGCATGGGAGCAAGTGTCACCTAGGCATGAATGTTTGAACATGGTCCTTCTGGGATCACTTGAGTCCCTGAGCTGTTGGGTCTACAGTTAGATCACTGACTCAGCTGAGTGATTTGTACAATTACATGGAGCCATGCAACACGCTACAAGCTGAGCATCTATGTGAATTTGCATTCCTCCAGCATGCCTGGCTTCTCCAACCAATGGAAATGGGATGAGCTGGGATATTGTCGTGGTTCCTCATGCTGCTGCTTGCGCCACTGCAGGGGATTGGAAAACTAGATGGGCCTGAGCATCCTTCCTTTGCGAAACCTTTTATTTCTGGAAGGGGACCAGTGGCTGCAGCACAAGAGAAGAGGAGGATGCGGATTGTTTCTGCGCAGGGGCACAGGTGTGTTCAGGCACTGGGGCCGCTGGCGGCTGTCAAGGATTTCCAGCAAGCCCTAGCTCTCGGGCTCATGCAGGCACCTGGGCTCCAATTATAGTGATATCTTGCTCTCAGCCCAATTAAAATTTCATAATCTCTCCACCAGTCGGGGTGGACAGAGTGTATGCCAGGTCAAGAAATATATTCTAGCTACAGTACTTCTCCAGGAAGCTTTTGGCTCCGTGAGGAATAGTACCTATACAGATCTGATGGAGAAGGGCTGTAAACCACAGAACTTGCAGCTTCCTTGCAGCCCTTTTTGCAAGCTATTTTATTCTACGTTTGGGGGCAGGAAAATTAGGCTTTGAAATATGAGTCGTAGATAAGGCTGTGAGGAAGCTTAGGATCACAGCCTTAGGTGAAAATAAAGCTGTAATACATAAAGCATTAAAAAGGTGAAGTATAATGGCAGCCTCCAAAGACTTCTGAACAGCTGCAAGGAAGTCTGCCTTATTGCTGTGATTTTAACATGAATTATATGACACTACGAAAGACCTACTTCTGATCAGAGAAATGGCTACATGGCTGTTTGCTGCAATACACCAAGGTCTCTATTTTAATCAGAGGTAGCTGCCATTCAGCCATCTTTTTGTTAATGGTGTTATTGATTATATGGAGCTGCTCACAAGCCTCAAAGCACTTTACAGAATGAGGGGAAGAAGCCTCTAGAGCAGAGATGTTGTTTGTTTGTTTTTCTTCTGGAGAGCAGCTTCGCTGCAGACCAAATCCTGAGGTCTGTACTTAGCTCCGTCTTAGCTGGACCTTGCTTAGGCAAAGTTCCAGCTGGCCTCAGCACTCGCCCAGCAAAGGCAGCAAGCAGCTCAGGGCCTTGTCCAGTGCGAGCGGCCAGTGCAGCCCATGGCATGAAATTCTCGGATTTGCCCAATAATTAATTTTTAAATAATACACGAATTAATTAATTTGTAAATAATACATGAATTAATTAATTTGGGCCTTGCTGGTGCCCGTCTTCAAGCTGGGTGTTGCTCACCATTTGGAAACAGCTCGTTGTGGGCAGAGCCAGGCAGGATACACTGTTGCAGCTCCACACAGCCCAGGAGGTTTGACACATCCAGCCCAGGTATTGCTGGTGCTCTCGAGCATGTTTTGATTCATGGGTGCACTATGTCCCTCCCTAGAGTCTTGAATTGAGAACATGCTGTGCTGGGAGATACTTGCTTTGCTCTCCAAGCTGGCTCTGGAAACACAGCTAGTGAGGTGCAAGGGAACGGGCAAGCATGACTTTTCATCAGGTAGGAAAAGTTTCAGAGCAGAAATCATCTCCTCCTGCATGCAGCTCCTGGCCTGGCGTGATAGCAGTGGTGCTGCTACCATCTGTTGGCGAACAGCAGAAAAGGAGCAACAATAAACCCCTTAATAAATCACATCTCAGATGTGCAGGTATGTGTGGCACCATATTGGCCACCATCTCTTGGCAAGAGTGGGAAGGTGTGCCATGCCACAAAGACCCCTAGGAAAAGCTGGGTCAGAAGCATCCTTGGGGACAGTGCCAGCTGTGCTGGCACTGGTGAGCAGCAGGTACACTCAACTTGTTGTGGCGGGGAAGGCAGACAGCGTGCTGCAGCAGGCTGGTGAGGAACAGTGGTCTCCCACCATATTTTCCTCCAAAATCCCATCCCTGCAAGGGCAATGCCTGGGGAACAGCATGGTTCCGGGGCTGCAGCTTTGCCAGGGCCACCCCATGCACTGCCGAAGTGCAGGCGCTGCAGTACAACAGGTGTTGGGGCCATCAAGCCCCAGGGTGTCTTCTCCAGGGCACAGCAGCTGAGTGGGGAAGCCCTGGCATGGTATGGATCTCCTGGTGAGTTCATTCTGTATTTCCAGGCCCCTTTAGCAGAATGTCGTGGTGCAGGGCAGCCTGGCAGAGCTGCAAAGGGGGGCTGAGCCACTGCGAACAATGACTTTAAGAAGGTGATGGTACATCTTAATGTCCAAGAGATGCTCGGAGAGATCTGAACCTGCCCTTGCAGGTGTTGCTAACCCCTGGCAGAAGGGTTACAGCTCCAGACACTTATTTAGTGTTTTAGAGGATGTTCTATTTATCATTTAAAGGTGCTTTGTAAGATGACAACTAGCCTTGACCATGGTCCAGCTCATCCCCCCAGCTCCCTGTGGAGCAGGACTCCTGCAAATCCCCCAGAGGTTTTCTGTAGATGTCAGAAAGGTCTTTTTGTGCATTTAATAAGAAGATGGACAATAACTTTATTTACAGGGAAATCTTCCTTTTGCAGCAGTATCATGTATACCTCTCTCTTATTTGTCACTGCCTGTTCTTACAACGCTCATGCAAATAGATAATTCTTGATCTGATTTTTTTCTAGAAGGGATGTTTTGTTTTCCTGTTGGCTGATGCTGTCTGCTCAGTCTGGAGGATTAACCTATGCACTGTTGCTAGGTGGCCTTAAGCAAAGAAATACTGCAGATCACAGGATCCAGAATTCCTACAGTATGTAACACCCTTCAAGCAAGATTTTTCTTTCTTGTCCCTCTCATGTTTTATGCTTATGGCTGTGAAGGTATATATCAGAGGATGCACATGTAATTTGAACAAAAATAATGGACCAGAGTCCTCTAAAACATCAGGTTTATTTGGACTTAAAATATTTGGAATCATAGAATCATAGAATAGTTAGTTAGATTTGGAAAGGACCTTAAGATCATCTAGTTCCAACACCCCTGCCATGGGCAGGGACACCTCGCACTAAACCATGTCACCCAAGGCTCTGTCCAACCTGGCCTTGAACACTGCCAGGGATGGAGCGTTCACAACTTCCTTGAGCAACCCATTCCAGTGCCTCACCACCCTCTCTGTAAAGAACTTCTTCCTTAAATCTAATCTAAACCTCCCCTGTTTAAGTTTGAAGCCATTACCCCTTGTCCTACCACTACAGTCCCTAAGGAAGAGTCCCTCCCCAGCGTCCTTATAGGCCCCCTTCAGATACTGGAAGGCTGCTATGAGGTCTCCATGCAGCCTTCTCTTCTCCAGGCTGAACAGCCCCAACTCTCTCAGCCTGTCTTCATACGGGAGGTGCTCCAGCCCTCTTATCATCCTCGTGGCCCTCCTCTGGACTTGCTCCAACAGCTCCATGTCCTTCTTATGTTGAGGACACCTGAACTGTACACAGTACTCCAAGTGAGGTCTCACAAGAGCAGAGTAGAGGGGCAGGATCACCTCCTTTGACCTGCTCGTCACGCTTCTTTTGATGCATCCCAGGATACGGTTGGCTTTCTGGGCTGTGAGCGCACACTGAAGCTGGCTCATGTTAAGCTTCTCATCAACCAACGCCCCCAAGTCCTTCTCCACAGGGCTGCTCTGAATCTCTTCTCTGCCCAACCTGTAGCTGTGCCTGGGATTGCCCCCACCCAGGTGTAGGACCTTACGCTTGGCTTGGTTAAACTTCATGAGGTTGGCATTGGCCCACCTCACAAGCGTGTCAAGGTCCCTCTGGATGGCATCCCTTCCCTCCAGCGTATCAACTGAACCACACAACTTGGTGTCATCAATCCCATTGTCCATGTCGCCAGCAAAGATGTTGAACAGGACCGGTCCCAACACCAATCCCTGAGGGACACCACTCGTTACTGGTCTCCAAGTGGACATCGAGCTGTTGACCACAACTCTTTGCATGCTGCCATCCAGCCAGTTCTTTATCCACTGAGTGGTCCATCTGTCAAATTGATGTCTCTCCAATTTAGAGACAAGGATGTCATGCGGGACAGTGTTGAACGCTTTGCACAAGTCCAGGTACATGATGTCAACTGCTCTGCCCCTGTCCATCAGTTCTGTGGACCCATCATAGAAGGCCACCAACTTGGTCAGGCAGGATTTCCCCTTAGTGAAGCCATGTTGGCTGTCACCAACTGCCTTGTTGTTTTTCATGTGCCTTAGCATGCTTTCCAGGAGAATCTGCTCCAAGATTTTGCCAGGCACGGTGGCGAGGCTGACTGGTCTGTAGTTCCCCAGGTCTTCCACCTTCCCCTTCTTGAAAATGGGGGTTATATTACCCTTTTTCCAGTTGTCGGGAACTTCACCTGACTGACATGATTTTTCAAATATGATGGACAGCGGCTTAGCAACTTCATTTGCCAGCTCCTTCAGGACCCGTGGATGGATTTCATCAGGTCCCATGGATGTGTGCACATTCAGGTTCTTAAGATGGCCTCGAACCTGATCCTCTCCTACAGTGGGCCTAAGGTCTTCATTCTTACAGTCCCTGCATCTGCTTTCCAAGACTTGGGTGGTGTGGTCTGAGCATTTGCTAGTGAAGACTGAGGCAAAGAAGTCATTAAGAACCTCAGCCTTCTCCAAATCCAGGGTAGCCAGTTCTCCCGATAGCTTCCAGAGAGGGCCCACATTGTCCCTCGTCTGTCTTTTATGTGCTACGTACCTATAGAATCCTTTCCTGTTGTCTTTGACATCCCTTGCCAGATTTAATTCTAACTGGGCCTTAGCTTTCCTAACCTGGTCCCTAGCTTCCCGGACAATGTTCCTGTATTCTTCCCAGGCCACCTGTCCTCGCTTCCACCTTCTATAAGCTTCTTTTTCCCCTCTAAGTTTCCTCAGCAGCTCCTTATCCATCCATGGAGGTCTCCTGGCCCTCCTGCTGCACTTCTAGTCGGGACACACCACTCCTGAGTATGTAGCAGGTGATCCTTGAATATCAACCAGCAGTCTTGGGCCTCCCTGCCCTCTAGGACTATATCCCATGGAACCTTACTGAGCAGGTTCCTGAAGAGGCCAAAGTCTGCTCTCTTGAAGTCCAGGGCAGTGAGCTTGCTGCGTGCCCTTCTCACTGGCCTGAAGATCTCGAACTCGACCATCTTGTGATCGCTACAGCTAAGGCTTCCCTGGAGCATCACATTTCCAACCAGTCCCTCCCTGTTGGTGAGCACGAGGTCAAGCATGGCACCTCTCCTTGTCAGCTCCTCTATCACTTGAAAGAGGAAGTTGTTTTCCATACAATTGAGGAACCTCCTGGATTGCTTGTGCCGGGCCGTACCGTCCCTCCAACATATATCAGGATGGTTGAAGTCCCCCATGAGGATAAGGGCCTGCGAGCATGAGGCTGCTCCAATCTGTCTATAGAGCGCTTCATCCACAGAGTCCTCTTGATCAGGCAGCCTGTAACAGATCCCCACCGTAATGTCCCCCATCGCTGTTCTCCCTTTGACCCTGACCCACAAACACTCTGTTGACTTATCACCCATCCCCAGACAGAGTTCCATACTCTCCAGCCTATATATATTTAGTAACTAACTCTTTGCCAGCTCTTTCCATGGCTTGGTTTCTGACAGCGTCCAAGCCTCTCTCATAATTTTCAGAGTTTTTTTCTTCTTGATATGAGGTCTTGGGCTCCTGAGGGTCACGCGGCCATCATTCCAGCCTTCAGGTGCTAGGAGCAGGGGGTGCTTCGGGGCTGGGGTTCACATCCCTCTGAGACCACCCAGGTGTGTGGGATCTCATTGGGGTCACAGCATGATGGATCTGGGCATCCCCCTGTGTACAAAAAAAGTGCTGAGATTTGGGAAGAGTTCAAGAAAGAGCTGCAAAAGTGATTGCAGGGCTGACAGAATCGGCTGAGGAGAAAAGATTAGAAGAATTTCATAGTTCTGGCATGCCTTACTGCCAGGTTGCTGTCTACCAGCGCCTGTTGTATTTTGCAACACTTTAGTGCTTTTGCTGAAAGGAACTTTGAAGTCTCTTATGACCCAAATACAGCCTGCCTTGTGAAGCATTCCCCAGGGAGATGCAGCAGTTATCAGCTCCATTTACTCAGTGGTGAAACTGAGTCAGAGTGATTTGATAGTGTTGTTTTCCTGACAGTGTATGCTCAAGTGTGCAGTTTTTAGAGGTAACTGCACTTCATGTGGACACCAAGCCCGAGTCCCATGGCACTGCTCCGAGTCCATGCAATATTCACCAAAAACCTGGTCACGCTTCTGTTGGCTCCAGAGCCTAACTGATGTCTGCTCCAGCTCCCATCTCTGCCAGTATTGCTCTGGTCCTCTGTGCCCTGCCTGCATATTTTCTACTAACTAAAACTAGTGAGAGGATTTTGCAGTGTGGTTTCACAGTGAAACAGGACTGCAGCCTTCTTCCATGTGTGCATATCTGTACTAACTTTTGACAGCATTAGAGAGGCAGAGACCTCAAAGGCACCCAGTTTCTTCAGGTGGGGGGTGGATGAGAGCACCCTGCAAGGGCAGAGGGGTGCCTCCTCTCTGCATGTCCCTGGAGAGAGCCCCCGGAAGTCTGGCTCTCCCTGGGAGACCTTTCATTGGTGTCTGCACCTCCAGAGATAACCATCAGAATGAGGCAGTTGTATTTATCTGGGAAAGCCTTTTATCCCAACCTTTTTGTCCCCTGTTGTTAGACAACTAATTCCCTGTACTGACTGCTGATACCCTGGGATTTAACTTTCTTTTTCACTTTGACCCATCCCACTGTTTGAACTGCATGTAAGAGATTGTCTTTGAACTCTCGGAGTTGACAAATCACTTAATCCACTGTTGTTGGTGCTATGTCATTCCAGGTCATTGATGCCAATGAGTGGGCATATGATGATGGTGCACTCCGTGTAAATTTCTGCCACATAGGTCGTGTACATTCAACTTCATCTGAATTTACAGATGTGTTCCTGGCATCCGGCCTACGATAGATCATCTCTAGAATGTCTGATTCCCTCAGGGACTTGATGCCTTTCTCTATTGTGGTCCACTTGGCTGAGCGACTCATAATATCATCTTTGTAGGGAAACCTTTCCTTCACAGCTGCCAAGAACTGCCTCCAAAGGGTGAGGGCTCATTTCTCTCTTGCAATCACTTTGTCAATTCCTCCTTCCCTAGCAAGCGATCGCAGCTGCTTGGCTTCCCTACCTTCTAGTTCGTGACCGTCGGCCCCATTGTCCCAGCATCGGAGCAACCAGGTGACAATGTGCTCCCCTGGAGCACGTTGTTCAGATGCTGTTCCGTGTAGTAATGGCATTGGGTCTTCATCTTTCTTCGCTTCACGGGTTGCTCTTTGTGCCTCTCTTTTGCTTTTGCTTACAGGGGCAACAGATATTGTCACAAATTGGCCATTTGGTTTAGCTGCAGTGTCTGCCACTAGGGTTGGAGTGGCTGCAACTGTCCATGTAAAGACCGTAGTGTCGCAGACGGGTCTGGCCAGGGCACATGCAGCTGTGTTTCGAGTGTACACACTCAGATGTGCAAATGTAGGCAGCAGTGACCATGAACATTTTCCACATCCAAAACATGCTTGTTATTACTGTTTTGCCCAGGAATGCTCAGGTCATTTGACAGTAAGTAGAAGGTGGGTACAGTGCAGCCACAGGCAGTGCTGGCAAAACCCACTCCAAATTAGAAACATCTTTGGTTTGCATCACTATCACTTGCCCAGCTCTATTTCTAATCCCCAGCTAGAGGTGATGTGACCAACAGGCCTGCCGAGTGCTCACTGTGGATACGTTCCTCCTTCCCAGCCTCTTATTTTTCAGGCTGGCTTCATGTTGAATCTGGTAGTTTGCATTAATAAAATAGGTTGGTCTGAAATGCCCACAGGATTTTTTCTCCTAGCACAGCAGGGTGGGATTTTTTGTATATACAAAGAACTCTGATGTAAAGATACATATTTCTACAAAGCTTTTGTGTTCTTTCTCCTGTGGCTCTTTAGTTCAGCTGCCCCAGTGTGTCCCCAGTGCTCGGTGCTGGAGGTGGCTGGTTGTGCCACATGAGCACAGAGCCAGAGCCAGGATGGGCCGCAGCAGGACATGCACCAAGTGTGAGTCCGGCTGTGCTGTGGGCCCACTCACATGTGCTGTGGAGATAACTGCAGAGGGGAAGGATGGGCCTGTAGCAGGGCAATTGGTCTGGAGTTTAGGAGCCATGGCTAGCTCTGGTGCTGGCTGCCTTGTCAAGCTTTAGCATATCACCAAGTGTCACTGTGTCTTGGTAACCTGTTCCCATCCAGCAAAGATGCCTTTATCCTGCAGTCATTGGGCAGGTAACTGCTAAAAATGCCCTGAAAAGGTGATCTCGCTTGTTCACCCAGATGTCAATAGCTCCCAGGAGCCAGAGGGGCTGCAGAGTGCCTGGGAGCAACCCCCTGCCCCAACACCACCCTCACTGGGACAGGACCACTGTGGCAGGACAGTGGTGCTGGATGGGGTGCATGGCTCTGCTGGAACAGAGAGCAGGGGGATGAAACCTGTGGGCAGACCTCCATGGCCATCCCAGGGCTGGTGCCACGGACCCTTGGAGGTACAATCTTTTTCCTCCTGCCATGGCAGTGCCTGAGGCAGCAGCCAGCAGACAGGGCTGACCCCACTGAAAGCCTAGGGGCAGCTGTGGCCTTGGGCAGTCCAGACCAGCTGGAAGGAGGTGGTGTGCAGGAAAACTCAGTGTCTTGGCTTCAGCTCAGTTGCTGAAGGGGCTGGTGCTCCTGCCCCTGCATGTGTGAGCCACTCACCTCCCAGGGAAGGGAGGTGAGTGGCCCAGGAGGAGCTCTGGCCCCACACCCCATGTCTCGCCCTGTGGGGGCAAATGTCCCTCTCCAAATCGCTGGAGAAGAAAAAACTGCTGTGTGTTGGGAACTATTTTAATTTAACTCCTGAGGAAAGCAGGCTGGTTGTTGCTATGGTCTGAAATGACTCACAGCCCTGTGGTAGCTTCAAACCAGGAGCTCTTTCAGGTGCAGATGTCTGCTAATGCTGAAACAGAAACAGTAGGGATGGTTTTGTAAACTTTATACAAGTTCTGTAAACTTTATACAGTTAAGTATTCTTCTGCAGTTCCTAAACCAGGTTCTTTTGTCTTTTTACTTTCTTATATAGGAGAGAACCATGTCGATGGCTAAAATCAGGAAAGTGTTAAAAACCTGGCACTATGTATGTGTAACTTTCAAAATATGAAGGCTGAAGTTTTGAAAAGGCTTGAATTTGCTGGGAATTTGTTTCCATTGGAAGTTAACAGGAGCTCGGCAATTAGAGTCCCTAACTGCATTGGGAAACCCCAGCCTATGTGCCTGCTATATATGCCAGGGCACTTCAGGAGCATTTCACAAACTAAAAGCAGAATCGTTGATGTAATCAAAACTTCCCAAAGTTTTCACTGACCTGCAGTATCAGGAGTACTCGGCTGTTGGTTATTAATGATTACACTGCACTCAGAGAAAGCGAAGCCTCATACAAATGTTATGTCTTCTTGCTATTGATTGGTTGTAAGGGTATGACTTGAGCAGAGTATGGTGAAATAGATTAACTTTATTAATTATTTATCACATAGTAACTAGATATTTAATGTATCTGTACAGCTATTGTATCTCCTCTGCAGTTTGAGTAACATTTTCTTCATGTGGAGGAACAACACTTGTGCAGGAAAACATCTTTTCTGACATGAAATCAAGTGGCAGGGCACTGACTGCCCCCAGCGAGGGCTAGTTCTTCTCGGGAGCTGGCACCTGCACAAAACAGCAATGGCTGTGCCAAGAGAGGAGCTGCCCCTGTGCCAGGCACTTCAAAAGGAATCTGTGCACACAGGAGCAGCAATGCTGTTACAAATCTTGGCCAAGAAAACGGGATTGTGGAAGACTGGAAGCCCAAAAATGGGGGGGGGGGGGGGGGGGGGGGGGGAAGATGACACAATCTGTGCCTCAGGCTGGGAGCGGTGGGATTCGGTGGGGAGACACGCAGGCGGCCCCTGGCTCCAGCTGCAGGGCTGGCAGCAGCGAGCGTGCGTGTGCGACTCAGGATCTCCGCGAGCCGCATTCAGTCACTTGGAGACAGGATCCCTGCCCGGCCAGCTCAGCCTGACCGTGGGGCCGCGTGGCCACCCCGCACACAAAGGGAAGGCAAAGCCCCCCATGGGGCCAGCACTCACAGCCGCCAGCACCATCATGTGCTCTCAGCTTCAGCTGCTTTCCTTGGGAATGCATTGGTAACATTTGGGATTCCTAAACATACCAGGCATGTCTGCTGCTTGAACCCCAACCTCTTTTGTGCTCAGAAGAGGCCATGGGTTGCTCTGAAGGGCCTGAGCCCAGGTGCGGGCTGCCATAAATCAAAGCGGTACACAGATTGGTGAGTTAGGATGGTGTAAAGCTGGTTTCAGAGCGGCTGTCTGTGCTGGCAGACAGCGGGGAGCCCTTTGTGCTGCTGGCACTGTGCACCCTGGCCTCCCCACTCATCCCCTCCCTCCACCCCCCTGCCCAGCCCCTGCCTTGCCCTGGAGCTGCTCGCTTTCTCACAGCTCCTGCTGCTTTGTGTTCCTCCCACGGCTCCCGTTGCTATGCCCCGCTGGGACAGCCACCGCCAGGAATTCATGGCCCGTCCAGCTGCTCCCGCACCCCTGGCTGTGCTGCCTATGAGCCCCTCCAGGCTGGGCACAACACCAGAGCTACGGCCTCAGAAATGCACCGGGCTCCTTTCCCACGGCATGTCTTCATCACAGGGATGCGTTTCTGACCCTCTCGAGAAGACATGCTGGGATGTCACATCATGCTGTTCCCTGAGTGGAGATGGCTCACAAGTCAATGGCCACTTTGGGCTCAGTTTTCCCCCAGGACCTGCAGGCATGAGCACTTGGCACTGCAGCCTACCGCTGCCAGCCAGGGCCTGTCTCACTGCACCCACCACACTGGGCAGCAGCATGACGGTGTTCAAACTGCCCTGGTGGTGCTGCACCATGTCATGCCATGCTGTGCTGTGCCGTGCCACACCAGGACATAGCAAGGACCCCTGTGGAAGTGCTGACCTGAGAAATCCCAGAGCCACCCAGCAGACCCTGGGAGGCTGGTCTGGCAGCACAGGCTCACCCCAAGTCACAGTGGTGGTTGCCCAGAGAAGTGTTCAGGTTTTTGTAGCCCTCTTGGATATTTGTGCCTGCCTTTGGGAAATGCCATGTGCTGGGGCCCTGGATGTTCAGAGCCTGGTTGGGGGACTCAACATAACACTGGGCAGCACAGCAAGAGAACCAAAGAAAATAAGCTGACAGCAGGGCAATTTTTAAAGTGGTATTGTTATATATATTTTGAGAATTTGCACTGCTGCATTTAAAAGTGTGCTTTAGGATTAAAAACACCCCAAACCAAACAAACAAAAAAAAACCAACCACCACCAAAAATCCCACCTAAAAATAAATGTAATCAAACCTAGTTCTCTTAATATCCTCTGGCCTCTCCTATTTTGCCCAGCTGACTGTAAGCTTTATTGCTGATAAGGCTTATTCATAGAATCATAGAATCATAGAATAGAATCATAGAATAGTAAGGGTTGGAAAGGACCTTAAGATCATCTAGTTCCAACCCCCCTGCCATGGGCAGGGACACCTCACACTAAACCATGTCACCCAAGTCTCTGTCCAACCTGGCCTTGAACACCGCCAGGGATGGAGCATCCACAACCTCCCTGGGCAACCCATTCCAGTGCCTCACCACCCTCACTGTAAAGAAATTCTTCCTTATATCTAACCTAAACTTCCCCTGTTTCAGTTTGAACCCATTGCCCCCTTGTCCTACCACTACAGTCCCTAAGGAAGTCCCTCCCCAGCATCCTTATAGGCCCCCTTCAGATACTGGAAGGCTGCTATGAGGTCTCCACGCAGCCTTCTCTTCTCCAGGCTGAACAGCCCCAACTCTCTCAGCCTGTCTTCATACGGGAGGTGCTCCAGCCCTCTTATCATCCTCGTGGCCCTCCTCTGGACTTGCTCCAACAGCTCCATGTCCTTTTTATGTGGAGGACACCTGAACTGTACACAGTACTGCAAGTGAGGTCTCACAAGAGCAGAGTAGAGGGGCAGGATCACCTCCTTTGACCTGCTGGTCACGCTTCTTTTGATGCATCCCAGGATACGGTTGGCTTTCTGGGCTGCAAGCGCACACTGAAGCTGGCTCATGTTAAGCTTCTCATCAACCAACGCCCCCAAGTCCTTCTCCACAGGGCTGCTCTGAATCTCTTCTCTGCCCAACCTGTAGCAGTGCCTGGGATTGCCCTAACCCAGGTGTAGGACCTTATGCTTGGCTTGGTTAAACTTCATAAGGTTGGCATTGGCCCACCTCACAAGTGTGTCAAGGTCCCTCTGGATGGCATCCCTTCCCTCCAGCGTGTCAACCAAACCACACAGCTTGGTGTCATCGGCAAACTTGCTGAGGGCGCACTCAATCCCACTGTCCATGTCACCGACAAAGATGTTGAACAGGACCGGTCCCAACACCGATCCCTGAGGGACACCACTCGTTACAGTTTTCCAACTGGACATCAAGCCATTGACCACAACTCTTTGCGTGCGGCCATCCAGCCAGTTCTTTATCCACTGAGTGGTCCATCTATCAAATTGATGTCTCTCCAATTTAGAGACAAGGACATCATTTCTATCTAAGAAAGGACTCCTAATAAGGGAAGAATAAACACTGCCAATCATGAGATTTAAACAGGACGTAAGTGAGGCTGATAATAGGGGAATATTCTGTAACTCTTCCAAAACCCTGTGGAGAGATGAAACCAAGAGAGATCTGTAAAAACCTGAGCAGATTCTATAGAAACTACTTGACATGTCTTCCTGAATTTAATAGAAAACTTTTCCCTGTTTTTTTGGCATCATCCCACGTTATTCAATACTGAGGAGATGATAATTTTCTATTAATTTCTACAGAAGTTTTTCACAAGAATAAAACCTGAATGTTCTCACACTGCCACCTGCTCCCCACCACACACTCATTCATGTTATCACACTGATTCAGAGGGGTGCCATAAACATCTCAATATTAAAGAACAAACTTTCTTTAAGATGCTGCTTTCAGAAGTGCCTGGGGGCTGCCTGTGCAGCTGTGGGGTTTGTTCATCAATAGCACCATGCAGTACGCCATGTCTTTTTGCGTAATTACAGGGTGAAAGCAGACACAGAAAAGAAGCAAGTGGAAACTATTAATTTTGTAGAATAGGACTCGATTTGTGTTTCGGTTTTCTTTGGTGCAGTGGGATGGAGCTGGAAGAGGAGGTGACAGCAGCAGTTTGGCTGCCCGTCCTCAAGCTGCTTGGTTTAATGTGAAGCCGCTGTTTGGACTTTGCTTTCCTGGCCCCAGGAGCAGCTCTGGGGGTGCAAAGGCAGAGGGGATGCTGGGATGGGTATGTCAGGCAGGAACAGGGCTGAGCTGGGACACATTATACTGCAGTTGTGAGCACTGGTCTCATACCACTGATTGCCAAAGTTGTCAGTGATGGCTTTCATGGTAGAGACAATCTCGAGGGTGGGAAGGTTCTTGTGCAAAGGGTGCCATCTCTTCTTGGTGCATGCTCTTTTAAGAAGCAGCAGCAGTATTAGTTGGCAGGTTAATGCTGGCAGGATTGGAAATGTGGTCAAGGATTACTATTTTTGTTTGGTTTATGAGGAAACAGAGGTGGGGAGAGGCTGCTTCTCCCTGTTATTTTATTGGGAATATACCAGTGGAGTGGAAGCCTTTGGAAATATAGGAATTTTTAGAGAAGCTGTGCTTGCCTGTGTAAAATGCTCGTAAGAGCCTAGACCCTGGTGACATTTTGATCTTTGGCTGCTGTTGGGAGACACATCCAGATGGCTGCTGCCCATGTTGTGTTTGGCAGTCTTTGATGGGTTATTTTGAGACAGTTTCCATGGTGTGGGTGCTGAAAGGTCCAGTTCCCGGGGTGAGTTTGCTCCGAGGCCTCCCAGCACTTCCTCACACCCTGCTGTGACCAGGCTTAATGGCTTTGGAAATCCACCTTACACTTCTAGAGATGACCCCAGTCAGAATGGGACTTCTTGACTGCAAGGTGTAAGGAAAGGCAATGGGCCCACTGGATAAAGAGAAATCTTCTCTCTCTGGAGCGTAATTCTGAACATCTCATAAACATTACACATATACATGGCACAGATATTTATAATCATAAAAAGAAACAAGGATGCCTGAATATATGTGGGACATGAATCACTCCTAATGCTGGAGGTCCATACCTTAAGTAAGTACTCTGAGTCCAAGTGCTAATTATCTGCTAATGGGGTATTTTTTCTCCTTCAGTTATGTAAAAGTACACAGCATTCAGCTTAAAGAGTGCACTTAAAGGGTTTGTACAGGTGGAGAATGAGCACTGGAGCTCTTGGAGCCCCTTGCTGAGCTCCTGGTGCTGCCCCGGTGGGGTGCGCCTCTCCTCTCCTCCCACCTCTCCACACTTCACCCACTGCCCTGGCCATTTTAGCTGACTTTCTGTCTTCATATCTCAATGTTACCCTCATCAGCAATGCTGAGATAGATGTATCTAAAATTATAAATCCTATACCGTGATTTTTTTTTGCCACGGCTGCTGGTCAGACAGCAGTGAAGCTGCCTGTTGAGTACAAAGGGAGCCCCATAAAGTGAATGAGCTCTTTGATCGCAACCCTGGTAAGAAGGGGTCTCAGTGGGCACAGCGAACTGCTCTCATGGGAAAAAGAGATGCAATGACCCATCCTCATTGCAGAAAGGCCTTGTCAGAGCTTGCCGGAGCTGAGTTGACATCAAGGAGAGGGCACGGTGAGACAAGGAAGTACAAATCTTTTGTAAATAGTTAAATTCAGTTAGGCTTTGTGGCCTTGTAATAGATGACATTGAAAAAGTAGGATATTGTAATAGATGACAGTGAGAAAGTATCTTGGGTAAATGTTTCACGACGACCAGCCAGAACTGGACTAGTGGTTGCTGACATGACAACGGGACTTTCCAAACCTAAAGTTCAACTAGAGGACAAAGTGATGAAGACTAAGATGATGAAGAAACGACCACCAAGGGGTCCCAAAAGACCACTACCACGTTATTGTGCGCATGTGGAAATGGGCGTAGATCTATGTAAAGCAGTTCTCGGAAATGTAATGAATATGTATGAGGTTTACTGGAAATGTAATGAATATGTATGTTAAGCAACAATATAAACACAGTCTGTTTAACACTCAGGTGAGACACATTAGGAGGAGAGATCCCCTGTGTCTCCCAGCGCTGCAAAAAAGAATACCTGCTTGTCAACTTAAACTTCGTTGGCAAGTTCTTTGAATCAAGGGCCAGAGGCTTGTGCTGGAGCCAGCAGCTGGAGGGAGACCCTGATGTACCTTCACTGACCAACTCACCCCAGAGCCATCAAGCACCTCGTACACCAGGGCTTCACCCTCTTTTAACTAATTCCAATTGAGAATGTAGTTTTTTTTATTACTTATGTCCTTTGAGAAGCAGTACAGACCCATGTCCAACAGGGACAAAAAGAACCCAGAATAAGTCAATCACAGAGAGATACTTTCTCTGAGCTGTCATAAAAATATGGAAATGTGATACTTTCTTATACTAAACATTATAAGTTATTAAGTAATGTTATAATGCTATAAACCATCTTTATGGGAATCAAAAGGCAGATGCAGAGCCTGGAAAATTCTTTGTGCTAAAGGTGGTTTTGTCACAAAGTGCAGCCTCTCTGCCTGACTCCCACACCATTTCCTGCAGCATCTAATTGGAACAGAGGCCAAAATGAATACTTTGCTCTGTGAACTATGGAAAGAGAAAAATACCTGCTTGTATTTGTAGGGTATTGCATGGCCTGTATCTTTAGCCCTGTTAATGATTGTTTTCCTGTAACTGTGCAGGGGGGGTGTGTGTGTGTGATTCCTCTGCAGATAGATATTTTGTGATATTTGAGCTAAATTCAG
Source organism: Strigops habroptila (assembly GCF_004027225.2). Lineage (NCBI taxonomy): Eukaryota > Metazoa > Chordata > Aves > Psittaciformes > Psittacidae > Strigops > Strigops habroptila. Next base: position 19,172,851 of record NC_044301.2, read on the forward strand.
CTCCAGCATATGATAGTATTTTTCAAAAAGTGTCACTAACTGCACCACTTACTCTGCCTTGATTTCAGACTATTATGTGTCATCTTTAACAGAAGGGAAAATGATTGATAGAAGTGCCATACACAAGTGAAAAAGACCATGCCTATTAGATCACCATGCCTATTAGAGATGTGCGAATGCTAATGCTGGTGCCCATGGCATGCCTGCACATGGAACAGGCTCATAGTAGTCCTGTGCGTGGTAAAATGTGTTTCACAGTGAAACTTTCCCTTTGTTTTTCAGTGCTCTTGGATAACATCTCAGTCCCTTTCCACTGTAACTTCCCAAAGTGTAAACTTGGGAACTCTGGCTGGATCCTGCCCACGGGCACACCAACAACTCTTCCTGTGAAACCTTTCCTTTCTGTGCACATCCTCCCCCTGAGCACCTCTGGTTTCTGCTGCTCTGTAGCCCCAATTTCAGGCTATGCCAGTCCTCTCTATGACCGAAATGCGGGATGCCAGTTATTTATTTATGTAAAGCATTTGGAGGCATTAAGTCAAGAACACCATAGAAACTGGGCTGGTATTGTAGTTGGGGCTTTTATTCAGGTTGTCTGATGCGCTGTGGATGCCGCCTGCCTTTATGTGCTCCAATCCCATGTTTATCCTGATAATGCCTTTGTGTTCCCTACTTGACATATTTTACTGTAAATAGAGACAGTGTCTTGCAGCTGTATCCACTGTGACATTTGACTCTCCACTGAATGAGTGCATTGTGCCATGTGCTTTGGAAACATTATCTCTTTTTAAGAAATAATCCAGACCTTTAATAGTTTCCTGCATGTGCCTCTACTCCTTTGCACATCCAGAGAGCTCAGGTGTTTGCCCACCTCTGTCAAACATCAGCCACACCAATTCCTGCCACACCGAGGGCTGGTGAGGGTGGAGGTGATGCGGGCATCAGGTCTTGGTACGGATCAAGTCCCATTTTGCATGGACAGATGTGCTGGGTGGCTTTTCTGGGGCATTAGCATTTTGCCACATTTCTCTTACATATTATGTGGCATCTCTTAATTAAGTCTATGTGTACAATATATTCTTTAAGGCTGCTCCAAAATTAAGGCGATCTTCCCCGTGCTGCCTGGGCATTTGGTGTCCACCAGATCAGTCCTTTAATGTGTTGAAGATACTCCTCTTTTGACTTTAGAAAGCTGAAATACTTACTGAGACTGGTTTTCTCAAAGCAGGCTTAGTCCATTGGGTGCCTAATTCTCTTAGTCCTTGTTGAACATCCCAGCTGTCATAAAGGTTTTATTTTTGCCTTTACACAACTGTGCTATTTTTATGTAACTTGTAACTTCAAACTGATTCTGAAATGCTTTCAGAATAATTATGTCTAAATATAGAAATACATAGGGTTTTGCTCTCAGTATTGAATGCCAATAAATCCATATGTTATAGAGGGGCTGGTAGTCCAGCCTGCATTTCCCAGAGTAAGGCCGAACCATTGGTTTCCTATAACACTGCCAGGGTGGAACTACCTGAGATAACATTGTCTGTGCCAGCTCTATGCCTTAAACACAATAGTTTTGGGACAACTCAAGCCAAAGTGCTATTATTCTGGATGCTCTCTGTCCAGCGTGGATGGAATAATATCCTGAGAGAGTGGCATGGTGTAACTGCTTTCCAAAGAGCTCATTGTTACTATTGCTATGGATAGTATCTTCCTAAAAATGTCATTAGACTTTAAAAGTTATGTTCACTGTGCATGCATGTGGCAGAAGAGAGCAGAGCAGAACAAAATCATCATCTTAAGTTAGTTGGCATGAAAAGTGAGTGCGTGTATCGGTTTTCTCCTACGTGAAAAGGGAATGTACTCATACAAGCACTGGCATCTACGAGAAGGAGCATGGCAGTGAGCGGAGGGGCAGGGCCCACCACGTCCCCCCAGATCGGGTCTTGGTGCCTCCGTGTCAGGCTCATGGGGCTCGGATGGGGAATTTGATGGAGGAGGTGGTGGATGCTGTGAAGCTGTCAGTTGCCTCTGCCAGCAAATCCCATCTTCAGACAATCCATGCTGAGTGCGGGAGTCTTCACTGCATCTCACTGCTGGTTCCCTCTCACCAGCAGCTGCATTGTGTATAGGCTAGGAGCTGTGTCATGTATAATATAGGACAGTGACATCCCCAAAAGGGGTTCCAAGCAGAGAATCCAGCATACAAATCACCCCAGCGACCTGATGAGACATGGATGTTGTCTGGAGCTGCAGGAGGGCTCTTGATTCTCTCCCGGAGGGACTTGCTCTGCACTCTGGCACTCTCGGCTTTGTGCTTTTCTTAAAATTCCCCAGAATAAAAAGAAAAGGCATCTGTGAGGAAACAAGATTGATAATAGATTCAAAATGTATTTTTATTGCATTCTTAAATTACCATAATTAAATTAAATTATTAAATGTATTTTTATTAAATTAGCACACAGGCTGGTATAATTTGCCTTAAATATTTTAACAAAGCCTGGGAAGTCTTCCCTTGTTATTAGAGCTCTCAGAATGTATCTATTTTAATGACAATGTGAGTTTAAGTTTGATGTTGGGAAGAGCACCTGGATGGATGAACTCTGCCTTTCTCAGGGGGGCTCAGTGGGGTTGCGGGGCTCTCTTTGCTCAAGAGCAGCTGCGGGACCAGGGGCTGGGGGAACCACATGAACTCCCTGTACATATATCTGGAGGAGAGACACAAACGATGTGTTGTGACAACAGAGCAGCAGAGCATTTAGGCACACGTTGAAAAACTCTGTGGAACAGAGACATACTTACAGAGCAGGGCCTGGAGGAAATCTGTGTGTTGCTGGGTTTGAAGATAATAGGGACAAATTAATAATTATATATGCATGTGCTACATTTAAAGACAGATTTATGTATGTTTCATTTTTTTATTGTCAAGCCTGCCTTCCTGCTTTCTTTCTAGCTATAACCTGGGTATTTTTCAGCAGATGCCAGCATGGAAAGCAGTGGTTTCAAGGGTGCCACTGCTTTGATGACAGCTCTGAGAGTGAACTTCAACCATTTTCATGAGAGGGGTTTGGGATGTTCAGACCAGGGCTCCTCAGCAGCTGCTCTGAACCAGGTAGGGGCTTGGGAACAAACCTTCTCACTGGCCCTCTGGGAAGAAAAGGTAATAAAAAAATAATTTAATTTATAGATTTCCTAACGAATTGAAAAAAAAAAAAAAGGGAAAAGTTGTAGAAATGGATCATTTTAATTGTGGCCTTTAAAATTGTATTTAAAATAGTATAGAAGAAGTGTGGGCAGAGGGCTGGATGGTAAAGGGGCTGGGGGTGACAACAGGGCTTGAGAATTACTTGCCAAGTGGAATGTGTAAAGCTAAGGTTGAAATCCCCTCTTTGCCTGATTGCACGGGGATTTGAATTTGGGTCTCTGAACTCCTCTGAGAGTGCCCAACCGCCGGCACATTCTGGGATGAGAATCTGTCCTGCTGAAGCTGTTCTGCTTTGTAAGAATAATTAAATATTCATTGGGCCAGTAAGAGAACAGAAGCAATTTGATAGCCTGGGTATTAAGCCTCTCCAATAAGATGAGGATACACAAGTAATTCAGTTCCTGATCCAGATCTGATGCTGAACAGATATGAATCTAGGGTCACACTGGCCAAATATACCATGATTCTGGTTGTGTTTTCCAGTGTATCAATACTACAACATTTTTTTTTTTTCCTTTCCAACTCTGCTTATTTCTTTATAGAAACTGGTATCACATTGGCTTTTGTAGCGGCAAATCTCTGTTATTGGGATCAGAATTAGGGCCATGGGCTCTTTAGCCATCCATCCTTGTCCTGGGTTAGCCTTTCTGAACCCCCGATTTGATACTTAGTGCAGTGATGTAGAGGAAGTATATCTTGATTGTAGCGCTGTTATAAGAAACATTTTTTACTATATGTCCAGTCTGTGGTGGCAATCTGGAGTCATACAGTAGGAGAACAATAAACCTTTATTACAACATTAATAAACCCAATAGTTTCTGTCAAACCTTAAGAAACCAGAAAATCACAACTAAACATCCTTTCAAATGTGATGTCACGTTAAGAAAAATCTTTATAGTTCTATGCTGAATTTGCTTGACCGAATGACAAACTCCTGAGTTGGTTGGGTTTCTTTTTTTTGGGGGGGGGGGGGGAAGAGGAAGATGTTTTCAAATGAAGACTGTTAGCAGGAAAGCGGAGCCCTCACACAGCCCTGCACATCCTGAATCCCACATCCCAAATCCCACATCCCTGTGCCTGATGGGAGCATGGGTGGCTGGGCAGGGTGCTGCACCCTTCCCACTGCCCAGGGCCTGGCCCAGGCACACAGCTCTGGGTGCTTCTGCCAGGGCTGTTTCACAGGATCTTGGAAATCCTCATCCTGTATTCCTTCCACTGAAGACACCTTCTCTTCTGATGTCTGGATGTACAATTCTCTGGGCTCTCCTGGTGGCACAGGCCCACTTGTGCAGGGCAGAGGGTGCCTGGAAATGCAGTTCCCCATGCACTGGCCAGGGTGTGGAACACGAAGTGCCACAGGTGCCTGTTCCTACAAAGCAGTTAAGAGTGCAGGAAGCAAACAAGCCTTGTCTAAGTGGGAGAAGGAACTCATTAAGCATTTATCTTGAGTAGTTTCATTCGTAACTTGGCACCAAGTGCTCCATGGGATAACAAGTTTAAAACACTTAGGATTTTTCTAGAAGAAACCTTCCCAGCAGAGAGGCGCAGGCGACTCCAGCTCCTGCTAAATTTAACACGTTGGGAAAGGCAAAGGAAATAAATCTTCCCTCTAGCTCTCTAGAAGCAGCCGAGCGGCGAGGGTGTGTGGGTGTGTAAAAAACTCTGCAACTTCTCCCGCGACTGCTGAGCCACCCGCGATCCGCACCAGGCCGTGAGCTGTTCCCAATGCGGGCGGCTCAACCCGCCTGCGCGGTATCTGCGCGCTGCGGACTGGCCAATGAGCCAGCGCCGGCCGGGGGCGGGGTACGGGCGGGTTTGGGCGGCTGCGCGCGGTTCCGCGCCGCTCCGCGCAGCGAGTCCGGTCCGCAGCTCGGCAGTCCGCGTTTTGCGGGCGGCCGCTGTATTTCCCGGGCCGTCCATGGCTCGGTGCTGTTGGCTCGCTCTCCGTCTAATCGGCGCAGGCTGCGCGGGGCTCCCTACGGGATCAGAGCGCTCCCCCGTCGGGACTCCACTCCTCACATCTTCCTGCTGGGACTCAGTTACATTTCCAGACAAGCCTGGCTTTATTATGTGTGTCTGCACTGCAGCCCCAGCAGCAAGATCAGGAGGAGGAAAAGGAGCCAGGACAAAGAAAAGAGAGGGAGGCTGGCGAGAGCTAAAGAAAATAAAAACCCAGGGCAGCAGTGGCAGCAATGAAGGCAAGAGCGGTGCTACCTTCCAGCGAATAACCCATGGAGGCAGCTAGCGGCCCCGGCATCGATGCAAAGAAGCATTTGCCTTGTTCCGCGAAGTGCGTGCGTGCAGGGGAAGGCGGCGGCGAGCGCGGCCGGCCGCGGGGAGCCCACCCACCCGCCAGCCCAGCTCCAGCTCCGCACCGCGCCCGGCCGGCCGCCCCCCGGCTCCCGCGGCCAGCCTAAAAAGGGACTCGCCGCCCTCCCCGGGCAGCGGCGGGGAGAGGAAGGGACAGAGGCGGCCGGGGGCGAGCGAGCGAGCGGGCGGGCGGGCGGAGAGGGAAGGAGGGAGGGAGAGAGGGAAGGAGGGGGGTGCCGAGTGCGGCCGGGGGAGGATTTAGGAAAATCGCAGCAACAAGGTCGCACCCCTAGAGCGCTGGGGCTCGTCGCGGGTTGAGACACTGAGTTCTCCCTGCGCGCCCTCCCGCACCCCAGCGGCAGGGACCCCGCGCAGGGCTCCGCGGGTTTTTACTTCCCTTTCCTTCTTTTTTTTTCCTTTTAATTTTATTATTATTCCGAAAGTGCGAGCCGGACTGAGAGCCGCAGGGCGCCTGCAAACTTTAAAGAGAACAAAAAGGCGGGTGGGGGCGCGGGCCGGGTTCGCTTTGCGTTGGTAGAGTTTGCACATCTGAGGAGGGAGAAGGAAGGGAAAAACCCCAAAGCAACAAAGGGAAAAAAAAAAATTGCAACTGTGATTTTTTTTTTCTTTTTCTTTTTTTTCCCCGGGGGGAAGGTGCCCGAGGGGGTGGAAAGAGGAGTTGAACTTGCCGCATTGCAACAGGCAAAAGAAGTGAGAGAAAAAAAAAAAATCAAATAATCGATCCCGCTGCTGCTGCTTCGCCTCGCAAAGTTTGGAGGGGGGGGGGGAAGAGGGGAAGAGAGAGAAGGCAGAGAGAGGAAGGGAAGGCAGGGACGGGAGGAAGACGAAGAGGAGGAGGACGAGCCCCGGCGCCCGGACATGTCCAGGAGGAAGCAAGCCAAGCCCCGCTCGGTGAAAGGTAAGGCATCTTCCGCCAGCCCCGGGCATCCGCCGCCGCATCCGCTGCCTCGACGCGGCCAATCAGGGCCGGGTCCCGGCTTGGCGGGGATTGCAAATTCCCCCCCCCCATACGGGCTGGTGGTGGCGGAGTCCCTTGGAACGGGTGGATGTCCCGTGTGGGAAGCGCTCCCGCCGCCCGGTCCGGGGGGGGGGTACGAGTGTGAGTACCGCGGCGCCGGCCGATACTCGCTGGCGACACGTGTCGCGATAATTGCTGAAAGAAGCCGGTAGCATCTTTGAGGCGGGGAGGGAGGAAAGTTTGGCGGTGATGCTCGGGGGCGGCGGCGCATCAGTGGGCTGGGGAAGGGGGGAATGGAGCCCACTCGTGTTTTAGCTGGTTAGCTCGGAATTAATGTTTCTTTATGATTGGGAATAAGAGCGCCGTCTGTTTCCTCCTGCTGTCCAATGTGTGTAAGGGTGGTGAAAGAAGGGGAGAATTAAAACCGATTTGATAAATCGGGTTTGAAAACTTGCTTGGGCTTGAAGAAACAATAGCCAAATTTAGGAAGAGCTGCATGACTAAAGGTTGAACATGAAACTTCACATATTCTTCACCATCCACAGCTAAGGAATGTTTAAAACCTGCTTACCTCCATAAGAAAACAGCTGCTGGTGAAACAAACGTAAAGGGAGGGCTGGGACCAGCCCCGTGCCGTACCACACGCCTTGCCAGCTTTTTGACTTTTAAGTGACTGGATGCGAGAGGGAAGGCGTGATTTCGGAAGCCTTTCGCTCCCAGCCACGAGGAGGTTAGCTGGTGTAGGGTAAGATTTTATTGTCCTTTGCACAAAGCAGAAGTCACAAACTCAGTGGTCCGGGGGCTTTGTTGTAGAAGCACAAAAGGATCATAACTTCAGATGGCCAAAAGATGAAACAAAAAGTGTTCATAATTAAATAACTTGGGGGTGGGCGAAATTAGTGGGCAGTTAACGGACCAGATAAAGCACAAATTGAAACCTCATCCAGGGCCATTTTAGATTATTTGTGGAATATCTGCTGTTTAGCAGATGATTGTGATGTAAGTTGTATGTGCTTCAAATGTTTATGAAGTTTTTGTAAAGTCAGTCTTTCATACCAAACCCTTCAACATTTTTCCCCCAGACTAACGGTATGGTTCAGCATTGTGCTGTGGGGCAGGTTTGCAGCGTGGCGGTGTGACCCTCCGCAATCCCGGGCAATCTCTGCTAAAGGAGCTACTTCAGTAATTGGTAGATGAATGTTACAGTCTGTGGGCAGAAGAAAGGGCAGAGCTGGAGCTATTTCTAGGGGATGCTCTGAAATACATTGTTTGAAACAAAAAGGATCACAGTTTGAGAACAGCAGTGCAGGCCTCGAGTCATGACTTCCCTTGAGTGAGGGGATCATGTTTAGTGGCCAGGCCTCTGGAGTTTAAAATATTTTTCTGTGCTAAAGTGTCACATTTAACATTCAGGAAATAGTTCTATGCCAGTGAAAACTGTGTTTGCTCTAGAAACCCAGTTAGTAAACATTGACATCTCCTGCCATAATAACATTAAATATTTACTGTTTATGAGTCAGTTGTTTTCTACCTTTTCAGGCAGCAATATCTCTTGCAAGTGGTTGATACTTTATAATGAAATTTTAATCCTAATTCTAATACAGAACTGATCACTATTTACAGGAACATTTTTAAGAATCAAAGCAGGTAACTTACTGGCAAGTCATAGCTAAGAAACATTATCCCTGTAATGTAGAAATATCTAGAAGGTCTTTGCAACAGTGAGCTGGGGGAAGCCCAGTTGTTAAAGATTCTAAATATTTCTGCTAGTCTCTAGGCACAAAAAAATGCATTTTCAGCTTCAGCATAAACTGTCTGTAAATTACAGGTCTTAGCACGAGCTGACCAAACAGGGAGTCTAAGGAATGAGCTGAATCTGGGTGAAATTTTGGATAATAGGAGGCAAGTCATCTCTGTATGCAGGATAAATAATTTCTGCCTTTTTTTATATTCATCCATATTGCCTGCTTTTAGAAAGTCCGTCATATACATTTTGTGCTGGCAACCCAGTAGATTGCCACAGTACACGTTTCCATGGAAATAATTGAGATGTAATAAATAAAGGCACTCTGAGGTCACAGATTTCCCAATTCAACTGAGAAGAAAACAAGCATAAATTATGTGGATATATGTGTAGCATTTAGGACTTAAAATAATTTACTATTATTCTCTTTTCCATGTATTTATTTCACTTTGCATAGCAGCTTTGCTATTTATTAACCACTACTGAGATTTGAGCATCCTTTTTCATTCATAGAATCAGTGTGTGCCTGTGATGAAAGGGGTTATTCTGCATGCAAAAGGCAAGTTGCCTGCATTAACTGGGAGCAATGCTGACTTTAAAGAAGTGACCGACTTTGGCAGAAGTACCAGATGTTGACAACTCTTAGATACTGTTACTTAAAATGAACTAGAACTGGATGCCAGCAAGGCTGCAGGGCATGTGGCCCCTGTGCTGTATTATCAGGTCTCAGGTTCAGCCTGGCAGAAACTTGCAGTAATTCCTGCAGCTGTAACTCCAGCAGTAGCTGTGGACTTTCCCCTGATGTTGGATTTATGATTTGCAATACAATATGTTGATTTGTTTTGACCATTAGTTTGTGCACACTTGAAGATATTAACCTCGTAGCTGGTGGTTGGGGACAAATTTCTACTTGGCTTAGAGGAAGGTTGTTTCAGATTGATGAGGATGGAGTGAAAGTAGGAGGGGTTGAGTCTTTGTTGGCTTACAAAATACACACTTCAGTGACAGTGTGGTGGTAGCAGTGATGGAGTAAAATGCTGGCCTGTTCTGAAGCTTTACTCCACATCACAGACAAAGCCTGTGAAAGTAATTTTCCTCAGCATAGACCCTGCTTTTGCCCTGCTGCCAGTAACCTCATCTGCAGAGGGCTTTTCCAGTTGCCTGTAAGGAAGAGTTGTACCTTACTCTGTGCATTAAAACCACGTGGTCCCGAACCCCAGAACCATAACATAGTTGTGGACATCAAAACATGCTGTCTGTCCCCCATTACAAGTGATGGGAAGTGATGTCAATACCAAAGTCCTTAAAAGTTTGCTGTGTGCTGCCAGCTCCGGGGAGCACCCAGCCAGCCGTGGGGGCTGGGGAAGGTGGGCGTTCATCATTCCTGTTGATTAAACTGGAGCTTCTCATGCTACAACTTGGGGCCTTTGGAAGCTGTTCTGGAAAGTGAAGTGCTGAGATGCTGGTAACTGTAACTCATAGGTTTCCAGCTCCATGTAATTGCAATTGAGGAATTACTCCACTGCACTTTGTGGGGACTGGGCTGGTGTTGTCACAAGGTTTTAAGCATCAGATGCACTTTGGTTGCTGAATTTGACAGTTCTGCAAATTGCTGTCAGCTTGCAAGGGTATTTTGTGCATAAATGTGCTAGTTGGTAATCAAACTGTTTTGCAAAAGAATGCACTAATTAATCCTAGATTTGTTATCCTACTTGAAGTTGCAGAATCGCTGTCAGTTGGCAAAAAATGCTGATAGAAACTTTTGATTCACACCTTACCTGCCTCATTTGTGTTAGTCAAGAAGAGAAAAGGAGGGTTGGTTGCTACTTTGTTATCTGCAAAGTAAATAAAAATATTTCAACCATTTGCTGAGTTCCAATTAGTTGATTGCTATGAATTATTTTCTTTAAAGGAATGCTGTTTTACCTATCTGCTAATACAAAAGTTTGATTTCGAATGTCTTGTGAAAAGCATTCTCTTTGTCTTGATTGATGTCAAGAATAAAAGCGTGATGGTAATATCCCTTTGAAGGCTATTGTATTGTCAGCTCTGGCTGACAGCAGGAGGCTCTCCTAGTGCTATAGATTAGTGCTGTGAAAACACCGACATTTTCTTTTTTATATTGCTGTTGTTCTGCTTGCAAAGTCAATTATACAATGTCAGAGCTCAGTTACAGAGTTGACTGTGGAAGTAATAATGTCTTTCATACTTGTCTTAAAGATATAATTTTCCTTTTTTCCCAGTTGATAGAGAAGAACCTGCAGGTACTGGAACAGTACATTCTACAAATTAAATTTTGACAAGTATAATCATAATTGCCAAATACAAGAGACTTGTATTATCCATTAATTTTACAGTTCATTCAAGTTTCAGTGGAATCTTATTGATACAGTGAAAGCAGCAACTAAAATTTATAAAACTCATATCAAATAAGATTACGCTCTTGATTGTTCTTTATCAAGTGTAGGTTTTGGGGGATTAGGAATAATTGGAGATGTTGGTGTTTCATTGTGAGGCTGGTGCCCTGAGAGTGTTTGAATCCGTGCAGTATTCCGAGTGCTGCCTTCAGGGATTAGCCTGCAGTGTTTAATTTTTGCCTGTGTATTTTGCTACAAGCCTAGTGGCGTTCTCCCCTGAACTCCACAAGTCCCATTTTCCTGCCTTTCCCTCCCTCCGATATGCCTTCCTGGATGGGATCTGGGTGGTATTTAAATGGTTTTACTGATTGAAACTCCTGCCTGTGTGCAAACACCTTTTAATTGTGGCCTGTTCCCATTGGTCTCAGCAAATATAACGAATAAATGTGGCCCAAAATTGAAAAGAGTGGGAAAGGTAACACAAAAGGCTTAAATATGAACAGGGAGAAAATAGAAATCTCATGTTTTTAGCAATGCTATGCCTAAAGCCATCAATGAAAAACAACTGCCATGTAACAGTAGTGGCTCTCTGAGAACGCCGCCTATTTTTATTCATCAAAAATATTTGTGTGCAATCAGTGCAAGTTAAAGCCCATCATTCACTGCTAAATTGCTTCAGATGACATGTGCAAAAAATAATCAGAAAGCTCTTGTTAGGACGTTAATTGTAGGATTTCTAAATTACTATTATAAACTAATAGAGTAACAAAAGATTCTGCAGTTACCAGTAATTTGTCAGGATTTATTTTGGTTTTCTTCAATAATTGAAAATTAATGTCTTGAAGTGAAAGCAGATGTTCATACCATCCTCTGAATTTGATATAAAAATCATAGAATCATAGAATCGTAAGGGTTGGAAAGGACCTTAAGATCATCTAGTTCCAACCCCCCTGCCATGGGCAGGGACACCTTGCCCTAAACCACGTGGCTCAAGGCTCTGTCCAACCTGGCCTTGAACACCGCCAGGGATGGAGCATCCACAACCTCCCTGGGCAACCCATTCCAGTGCTTCACCACCCTCACTGTAAAGAACTTCTTCCTTATATCTAATCTAAACTTCCCCTGTTTAAGTTTGAACCCATTACCCCTTGTCCTACCACTACAGTCCCTAAGGAAGAGTCCCTCCCCAGCATCTTTATAGGCCCCCTTCAGATACTGGAAGGCTGCTATGAGGTCACCACGCAGCCTTCTCTTCTCCAGGCTGAGCAGCCCCAACTCTCTCAGCCTGTCTTCATATGGGAGGTGCTCCAGCCCTCTTATCATCCTCGTGGCCCTCCTCTGGACTCACTCCAACAGCTCCATGTCCTTTTTATGTTGAGGACACCAGAACTGTACGCAGTACTCCAAGTGGGGTCTCACAAGAGCAGAGTAGAGGGGCAGGATCACCTCCTTCGACCTGCTGGTCACGCTTCTTTTGATGCAGCCCAGGATGCGGTTGGCTTTCTGGGCTGCAAGCGCACACTGCCGGCTCATGTTAAGCTTCTCGTCAACCAACACCCCCAAGTCCTTTTCTGCAGGGCTGCTCTGAATGATGTTTTGTAGATGCATTAAGCTTGTTTAAATACAAATGGTCTTATCATAGATGGGGCTTTGGCTTGGTTTTATCTACTGTTTGGTGCCAAATTAACTTTTAGGTTAAATCTGGGTAAATGGTTTCAGCCTGGTTAAATAAACTAAGCCAAGTACTTGGGGTGGCACCCAATGATCAGTTATTATAGGAAATGTTTTAATAAACCTTCCTCACCTGCTGGCTCTGTGAGTGATGATACTTTCTCCTACTGTAGAATTAACATTTACTTCTATTTTGATAAATGCACTCTGAATTGTTTACTTGGTTATTTTTACTGAACTAGTTAATTTATATCTTCACTCCCAATTGCAATTTGTGAAATCAGTTTTAGTTCATTACAACATTTGAAAAATGCAAATCACGTTTGTTTCTTTAAAAAAGAAGCAATCTCTTGGTCTCATGCATTAGTCTGCAATCTCTAAAAGATAATAAATTTCTTCATGTATTGTAATATTCTCTTAAACAAAAGATTATTAATTACCCACAATAATTGAACTGTCTTAGAAAAATGCCTACATCGACCCCTCATCACTCCATCAGTATTCTCTGTAAATGCCTCTGCAAAAGGATGGCTATTATGTTCCCTTGTATCCTAGTAAATGCATTGGAGTAATGAAATACTAATAATATAAAACCTATTACAGACTTCTGCTAAATCTTGACTGACAAATGGTGGTGGAGGGGAGGGTCTGGTTCTGGTGTGTGTGTTGGTGGATATGGGCTCAGAGGGTGTGGGTTGGAGCTGGAGCCAAGTGAGGACCAGCTCTTAGCTCTCAGTAGCATGTGCATTCAATGTACTTTTAGAGCCCAGAAGTAGATTCTTGTGCATTTTCTTTTCTGATGTCCATTAGTAAATGCAGAGAAGCTGGTTCCTTGTTCTCTTAGACAAATAAGGTGATGTGAGTTTTAAGTACTACATCTTCTTGACAACACCTAGATGTATATGTACGTGCAGCAGTGAATTATGGTGGTTTATCGGAGTTGCTTTATTCTAGGGAGTAGAAGGATGTGCAGAGACTAAATGGTCTCTTGTGACATTTCCAGCTACAGAAGGCTTGAGATTTGACCTCTTGCAATGGTTTGTTTTCTAAAATGCAAACAAAAGGACCCGATGGGGTTGGAAACTGGGCGATGCTGTTTGTAACAGGCTCATGAATCTCACTGTGGTACAGACAATTGGCGTATGGCATTAACTTTCCACCCTATGACTTATTTCAGATAGCACTGCAATACCCATCCGAATCTAGCGATAAGTAGCTTCATTATATTGTTTGCATTTGCTTAGAAAGAAAATATTTTCCTTTCTAGCCACAGATTAGGCAACAGAAGGACCAATTTGCAGAGCTTGTAAATGCCACTTGTTAATCATATGCAGTACAATTATTAATTTTTTTTCTTTTCCCCCTTGGATGCATTAAGTAAACTTTTTAGCTTTTTATGTAACTGAAATTTGCCCTTTTGTTACCCAGGCATGAATTATTTTTGAAATGTCATTACCCACCCTGCTGTGAGGTTTCTCTCTTCTGTTCATCCTAATTAAATAAAACATACTGTTGTTCGCCAGCCTTGTGTTGAAGTGAATTACCTGCCTGAAGGCTCGCGCCTGTGTCAGCCAGGCTTGTTGCAGCAGCAGAGCCGTTGACTAACACGTTTACTTTTAGATTTTAATTTTGAAAGGCTCAGTTTGTGCAGTGTGACAGGTGAATGGTGAATACTTTACAGGATTTTCAAGAGCTGAATGAACAGTAAAGGACTTATTGCTACCACAAGAGTGGCAAGTACAAATGTAAGGCAGCCTTTGTGGCAGAGGAGTGTTTCCTTTGCTGGATAAAGGCCACTCAGGAGACCTGAAGGGCTCACTTGAGTATGCTGGGGGTGAAATAATCTCAGTCATGGTCTCATTTAAACCCAACCTACCTGCACGTTCTCCTGGGCAATTTCTAGTGGGGTTGATCTTGGCTCTCTGTGTAGCATCACCCATAGTTGTGTTCTCCTTGAGTCTGGGACTGATAATGAAGGCTGCTTCAGAAGCATAACAGAGTTTCTTTACACATAAGTTATTTCCAGTTTGTATTAGAGAAAGTAAACAATGCGTTTGGGTTTTAAAGCGAAGCACAGGGAAAGGTCCCTGCTTATAGAGAAACGGTTTGTTTAGGCCTCTGATAGCGCTACAGAGAACACATTGCTCACTAGTGAAATCCTGTTATGAGTGAAAGTACAAGAGTTAACAGGTTGCTGTGCTCTAGTCTCTGTTGGCTCCTGCTAGGCTCTGGAGATTTGGTCAGATGGGGCCTAATTCTGCTTTCCAAATGTTAAAAAAAAAAATAAATAAAAATTACACAGAGGGCAAAAAGACAAGTCAATATGCATATCCTGGGAAAATCCTTAACCACTATTTTTACCCTCTCCAGTCCCAAGGCTAATAAAAATCCCTTTCTTTCCACATCTACCATTAAAATGTATGCCTCCCTTAGTTGTCTGCTGACTGTACAAGTTTAACCATTCAATTGATCAGACTTGCAAAAGCTGTTACTGAGCTTAGGTAGCATTTACCTACCAACACTTTAGAGATAGGAGTGAGGCTAACAAACAGGACTGGTACTTAAATTAGCAGCTCTGCTCATTTTTTGATGGTCCTCACCTGGCTGAGAAGAGGTTTTTCTGGGTTACTATTGAGGCAGGTTAGCCGAGCTTCTACCAGGTGATGATTGCTGGAACTGGCTTCATATGGTGGTGGGTTGAGTGGTGATGAAGATAATGTTGATAGAGACAGGTTTGCCTTGCTCTTTGAAAGGAGTATTGTAGAGATGAAGTCTTTTCCTGCGTGAGCATTTAGGACTTGCTTTTGTGGTTTCTGGGGTGGGTGCAATTTTTATCTCTTGGTACTAATTTGACTTGGATTGGGTGTTTAAGTGTAAGCCAGTGGTGTAAGTTCAGGCTCCCTGAATCTGCTGGAGAACTAATGGTGTTAATTGAGATTCCTGTTGATGTTAGAGAACTGTGAGTAGCCCTAGGCTTATGGGGTGAAATCTATGTTTTGTTTTAGTGGTAGTGCTTTTTACTGACTTTAGTGGTGATGGGGCTTTATTCTCATTTCTTGCATTGCAATTGAAAGAACAAGAGAAGCAAAGAGATTTGATGGAAATAGTCACTTGGCATCCAAAGCTGCAGAGGGTATCTTCTGCTGGCTCTGTGAGATTGCTGCTGGGGGAATTTCTAGGAAGAGCACTGGGAAGGTTCAAAGTGCAGAGGATGCAGTGGTGCTTTGGGAGTTCCCTGATGGCACTGCAGGAAACCCAAGAGGCCTGGATTGTGTTTAACATCTGTTAACTTAAGCAGGCACAGATTCATGTGAGCAAAATTGACTGTGATTCTGCATCCTTTCAATCTCCTGTCCCCAAAATTAGAAAACTAAAAGAAAGTAGAGAAAACACATGGTAGAAGGATGAACTTAATACTTGGAGAAGCAGAAATGCTAAACAGAAAGATGGAAATAAAATAGGAAAACTAGGAAGTCTGTTGCTGGCATTTGAGTATGGAGAGTGCATGATGATTAGATGCAAAGTTTTGATACAGAGGTTTACTTACCTGGAGCTGCATCTATGTTATTTTTAACTTTTAGTTTAAGACTGAGAGACGGAGCAGATCTGAAAAGCAACTCCATGGAAAAGGGTATGATTAAGCAGAAAAGAACACACTAGAAATGTAAAACACCTAAACAAGGTAGCCTTTCTGCTCTTACAGAATCATAGAATCGTTTAGGCTGGAAAAGACATTTAAGATCATCTAGTCCAACCATTAACCTAACACTGCCAAGTCCACCACTAAGCTATGTCCCTAAGTGCCACATCTACACGTGTTTTAAATACCTCCAGGGATGATGACTCAACAACTTCCCTGGGCAGCCCGTTCCAGTGTTTGACAACAGTGACAGTGCTTTCCTGTCTGGAGGAGTTTATTTGTTGTGGTTTATAGTTTTTTCTGTTCAATATAGTGAAATTTGAGGACAATTGTGATTGTAGTCATTGATTCTGGAAGTTTCCACTATTTTCTGATCATGGCAGCATCTGAACTTGGCCTGTGAGGGCTCCTAATTGATCAGGGTTTTGGAGGGATGAGGAGGTCAGGGTGGTAACTGGCAAAAGCAGGCTTTCAACACTTCTTATGTGAATGTGTGCAAATACATATCATATATGATGTGAGTTCACGTATACATGAAAGAGGAAGGTCTAGCAGGACAGGTAGTATCTTTTGTTAGACCAACTAACATGGTTGCAAAATGCAAGGAAGCTTTTCTGATGCACAAGCCTGCATCCTGTTCTGAAAAAAGCAGCAGCCTTCTGGCTGTTTTGCTTGATGGGTAAATGCAGCTTTGCTTTAATTCACTTATTCAAGCTCTTACTCAAATGCCTCTTGCTTCATTAGATTACTCACATGAGTAAAGATAGATTGGATTATATAGTAATGCCAAGCTTCTGTATTATTTATTCCTGAATTCTGTGGGTGCATTTCAGTCAGGTAATTTGCTTGTGGCCTCCTTTATTTCTAGGAAAATGGCATGCCCTGCCCTTCATAATTTCTTTGCTTTTACTGACCAGACTGTTCCCCCAGAGGGCATGTGGGACATGGCAGAGTATTAAAAATACTGGGATGGAGAACTAGAGAAGGAAGGCTGTGTGTGAATTGCACCTTATTTATGTTTATGCTAGATTTGTATGGTGTAAATGATGTTTTTCTGACAGTGATACCTTGTAGGGAATGTAGTAGGCAACTCTGGGTAAGAGAGTTGTTAGCTTGAGATAATTTTTTTTAAAGATAAAGTAGTACTTTGATTCTGAGCATCCTCTAGGAGTATGGTACAATATATTATTAGCCATTTTAAAATGAAAGTGAGTGTTTGCCTTCAGATTTTGTATTGAGTCTCGCCTAATGATCATGTATGAGTCTGCTGATTTGATTCCTTCATTTCAAGGATGTTTTCTTTCCTAATTTCTTTACTGCTTGATAACAGACAGGTGAGATTTGTTTTAAAGCTCCCATTTGGTTTATTTTGATTACTATTTTTGGTCCTAGATAAACACTCAACAGAGAGCTTCTGTTTTTATTCTTCTCAATATAAGTAAATTCAGTAATGAATCTGAACTTAAAGGTGAGGGTCTGGAGGAAAAAAACCAAAAAAACAAAAAACCAGAAAACCCCATAAACCCAAAGCCACCCCTGGGAAATACTTGGCAGAGCTGTGGTGTAACTGGCTTCCAGCACACCAAGGGATGCTGCAGAGTGGGAAGCTGCAGGCAGGAGCTGCCTGGCCCTGCGTGCAGAGCCCTGCCCGCAGAGCTGCCAGGCTGCACAGCTGGGTGTCCCTGGCTGCAGTGGGAGCTGCTGCTCCAGAGACATGAGGGGGACAAACCTCCTCTGGCAGAAAGATGCCACTTCAGTGGTGGGGGGCTGCTTGTGGTGTGCAGGCAGATCTCCCATGAGCGGGGTTTGCTGGATGCTCTGACACGCACCAGGAATTTTCCCAAAGACCAAATGCATATTTTCATAAAGAGCCATCTCAGCTATGATTTTTCTTCCTTGCCAGTGGGTCTGTATTCAAAATGTGTCTCCAAAGAAAATGCATAGAAAAATGAGCTTTTAATTTGTCACCTGCTGTCGAGCCACCCTGTTCTCCTTGAGATGCCAAGTTGTAAATGAGGTTTTTGTATCCCCATGCATGGCCATCCAAGAAATGTTCTATGTATTGTAGCTGTCAGTGGCACAGCTGAAGACATTGGACCAGTGGCTTAAAACCTGCTGCCGTCTGATTGGCATGAGCAAAGCCAATGCAGTGCAAAACCTGAGCAAACAAAAAGGCAGGTAAAGAAACTGTTGTCTCCAGAGGCTTGGGAGGTCCTGGCTGCCTCCAGAGCAGGGGCTGCTGGAAGCTTTCTGTCCAGCAGTGTTGAGGAAAAAGGAAGCAAAATTGTTTGTGCAGTCATTCAGAGTGCAGTTGGAAAACCTCCCTTTAAATTAACCTTTTAAAAAAAATGCAGTATTGGTTCTACAGATTTTATTTTTGAGAATAATGACTTGTCTGGCCACATGTCCTAAGGTGTCTTCCACTGTGTGTATTTGTTCTGAGCACAGGGGACAGCAGGTATCCCAGCTGACAAATATAGCTTGTCTCCTAGCAAACCTCAAACCACATAATGGAAGCTTATCTTGAGGTAGAAATCAAGAACTTTGATTTTTACTCTATGGACAGATGATGGTGGGTTGAAGGAAAACTAGCCCAACTGTGGGACTATAAGGGAAACTGGCTGTTCCCAGTGCCCCTCTGCTCAGGAGAGCAGCCGCTGCTGTTATTGCTGCCCTCGCCAGGTAGAGAAATGACTGTCATATTGAAGCAAATCCTTGAATCTGTTGTGGAGTGAAGGATGCAGAACCACCCAAGTACAGCCTGAAGAAGTTCACTAAAAGTGATGAAGAATAGACTCAAGTTGCACAACTGGTTGGTGTGCTCTCATGTTCTTGTGAGAATCAGGTGTTCCAGTGGAGGTGTGATCTGCAGGGAGTTCCGTGGTGTCCTGCTGTGGTGCTGGGTGCTACTCCTCATCCCTCTCTGGATGGGGATCCCAGCCGAGCCAGCAGCCATGCTTCAAAAGCAATGCAAAGCAGAGAGAGTTCATTGGTTCATGTTGCAGGAAGAGGAAAAGCACCCAGAGAATCAGAGTTTGGCCATCATCTTTCACTGCTCCTGTGCTGGTAGAAGTTGCTGGCAGCAGCCTTGTATGAGGCAGCATTGCTGGGAGAACAATTTTCTTCTCTAACTTGGTGGGAATAGTGCTACTAAGAAATTAAAATAACAAATCTCCCTTTTTCTTGAGGTACATATTCTGCTTCTAGCTTGCACCGTAGGCTGTATCACCATGGGGTATGTGTCACCAAGCAGGTGCTCCTGCTAACCCTGGCACTTAAACACCACCTGATCCTTTGGCAGGTGCTGGTCTGTCTCCCATGCTTGGATGACAGCAGAGATGATGGTAAATCCCAGCTCTTTTTGCTACTGTATACAGGCTTTTTTCTTATGGGTGAAGTTTGACTATGGTTGACTTAAGTACTGCTGTACCCTGTAACCTTATGCATAGGCTGGCTCTGCTGCCAAGAGCACCTGGTGTCCTTGGGCCCTCCCAGCTGGTGGCTGGCCTGGCCTTTAGTGTTGTGGCAGTGGTTTGTGCTTGTTTGCACTTTTATTTAGATTATTTCTGGTGTGGCAAATTTCGATGGCTTTCCCTGCTGGGAAGGACTATCTCTTCTCCACCATCTGCTTATTTTTAGTCATAGGAAGTAAAAGAAGTGGCTGTTTGCCAAGAAGAAAATAAAACAACAAATAAACCCCCTGAAGCAACCACAACATTGTACCTTTCCTTGCTCTTAAAAAAAAAAAATAAAATAATCCTTGTAAGTGTTAACTACCGATGTGGGGGGTGTGTGTTTGTTTTTTTTTTTTTTGTTTTGTGGTGGTTTGTTTTTTTTTTTTTTTTTTTTTTTGTTTTTAGTAGAAGCTTGTGATTCAGTGTTAAACCAATAGCACATCAAAGAATAAAATGGGGGGGGGAATGTTTCCTTGTGTGCTTTTCTAGTTATTAATCTTGTTCAGATTTGGGGAAAACACTGTGGTGTGAAAATATAAAGAAATGTCTCAAAGGAGTAAAAGACATCTTTAAATAGCTTGTGTAGTAGCATTGGATGGGCTGCAGTCTGGGCTCTTGAACAACCTTACTTTAAAATAATAATTAAAAAAAGCTTTAAATTTTATAAGTATTGTGTGTCTCTTTAACAGTACCTAACATATATTGTCTGTTCTGATGTTAACTCCCAGATGCAGAATTCCTAAGTTTGGGCTAATAGAAAATTTGGAGGATTCTTCATTATCTGAACCTCTTGAGAAATACCAAATATGTTCCAGTAAAAGTGGTATAGTACAACAGGGAGTCACACTGGCAGTTTATTGGAAAGTGTTTTCACTGTAGTTATGAAAACCATACAACTATTAAAATCCCCAAAACTGAAACCTTTGGGATTATTCATATACTTACAGTTAAGCGCATGCCTAAAGGTAGATCTATTCAGCATGCCATTTTTGACTTGTGTTTGAGTCCTACCTTGAGAATCATAGAATCATAGAATAGTTAGGGTTGGAAAGGACCTTAAGATCATCTAGTTCCAACCCCCCTGCCATGGGCAGGGACAACACGCACTAAACCATGTCACCTAAGACTCCGTCCAACCTGGCCTTGAACACTGCCAGGGATGGAGCATTCACAACTTCCTTGGGCAACCCATTCCAGTGCCTCACCACCCTCACAGTAAAGAACTTCCTTATATCTAACCTAAACTTCCCCTGTTTAAGTTTGAACCTGTTACCCCTTGTCCTATCGCTACAATCCGTAGTGAAGAGGCCCTCTCCAGCATCCTTGTAGGCCCCCTTCAGATAATGGAAGGCTGCTCTGAGGTCTCCACACAGCTTCAGGCTGAACAGCCCAACTTTCTCAGCCTGTTTTCATATAGGAGATGCTCCAGCCCCGTTATCATCCTCATGGCCCTCCTCTGGACTTGCTCCAACAGCTCCATGTCCTTCTTATGTTGAGGACACCAGAACTGCACACAGTACTCCAAGTGAGGTCTCACGAGAGCAGAGTAGAGGGGCAGGATCACCTCCTTTGACCTGCTGGTCATGCTTCTTTTGATGCAGCCCAGTATATGGTTGGCTTTCTGGGCTGTGAGTGCAAAGTGAAGCTGGCTCATGTTCAGTTTCTAATCAACCAACACCCCTAAATCCTTCTTTGCAGGGCTGCAGTGAATCTCTTCTCTGCCCAATCTGTAGCTGTGCCTGGGATTGCCCTGACCCAGGTGTAGGACCTTGCACTTTGCATTGTTGATCTTCATGAGGTTGGCATTGGCCAACCTCTCAAGCATGTCAAGGTCCCTCTGGATGGCATCCCTTCCCTCCAGTGTATCAACTGAACCCCACAGCTTGTTGTCGTCAGAAAACTTGCTGAGAGTGCATTAATCCCACTGTCCATGTCACCTACAAAGATGTTGAACAAGACAGGTCCCAACACCGATCCCTGAGGGACACCACTTGTTACCTGTCTTCAGTTGGACATTGATCTGTTGACCACAACTCTTTTTGTGCAGCCATCCAGCCAGTTCTTTACCCCCCGAGTGGTCCATCCATCAAATTGATGTCTCTCCAGTTTAGAGACAAGGATGTCATGTGGGACAGCGTTGAATGCTTTGCACAAGTCCAGGTAGATGACGTCAACTGCTTTGCCCCTCTCCATCAGTTCAGTAGCCCCATCATAGAAGGCCACCAAATTGGTCAGGCAGGATTTCCCCTTAGTGAAGCCATGTTGGCTGTCACCAACCACCTTGTTGTTTTTCATGTGCCTTAGCATGCTTTCCGTGAGTATCTGCTCCAAGATTTTGCCAGGCACGGAGGTGAGACTGACTGGTCTGTAGTTCCCTGTGTCTTCCGTTTTCACCACCTTGATAATGGGGGTTATATTTCCCTTTTTCCAGTCATCAGGAACTTCACCTGACTGCCATGACTTTTCAAATATCAGGAAAAACCCCAACTTAATCACTTAAGTTTTCTGTAGCCTTTTAATTCTGTGCTTACGTGGATGTAGCACGCTGGGCTGTGGCTCACACCAGAAGCACCCATGTTTACTATAAAGCAAATTATTGATAATAAAGAATGAAAAGTTTGCAAAATAGGCTGATACTACAGGCTGTTAGAAGAGACTCGGAGTCAGATTTCTCCCCTCCTGCCGTCTCTTCTGCCTCTCCTATAGCTCTGCGTGAATGCACATGAATCAATTTTATATTTCCTTCTCTCAATATTTTC
This sequence comes from Strigops habroptila, assembly GCF_004027225.2. Lineage (NCBI taxonomy): Eukaryota > Metazoa > Chordata > Aves > Psittaciformes > Psittacidae > Strigops > Strigops habroptila. Next base: position 19,194,965 of record NC_044301.2, read on the forward strand.
CATCTTGTTTGTATGCAAGGAGGGTATAACATTTGTCCCTTGGAGAGTAGAGTGAATTTATTAAATGCTGCAAGACGCTGGATAGGTAAAAGTGAAATGGAACACCAATGTTACCATTCAGGTCATAATATTTGTGTTTGTTTTGTGGTTGTTTCTTCTTCCTATTCTAGAAGATGTTTTATAGAATAGAATTAACAGGGAAAACTAGAAAGCGATGCTTGCTTTATAGATGCGGTGTAGGGACTTTTGTCCTTGCCAGGCAATCCCTTGCAGAGAGAGGTGCTAGTTGCCTTTCTCTTCTGTCTGCAAAGTAGCAATAGTAACAGCTCTCTGTATTTCTTAGTTTCTCTCTTAAAAACTTCCTTTGGTTAAATACTTGTATGTGACTTTCTCTTGGAAAACACTGGCATGTTCCTCTAGGTGTATTGATATATCACCCTAAGGAGTTAGCACACCTATCCTTCTTATGAAACAAAATGCATTTTGTGTCTATGAAACTGTCTAAACAATTTGCTTTCAGCCAGAATTTGGAAATATGCAGGTTGTAGAGTATAACAAAAAAATGTTTTTGTCATGCTGCTTTACAGAAAATTCATTTGCACAAGTATAAATACGTGGGGGAATTTAATTTTAAAAACAGCCACTTTGTAGCAAAATATAATGCAGTACGTAAACTAATTTTAGACACTGCTTATTCTACTGTGTCCCATTAGTTGATGTTTACACAGCGCTTTGAAAATGTAAAGCACTATATAAGTGCTTATTATTGCTATATTATTATTATCCTCCCTCTTGAAAAAAGACCCTCTAGGGAGAGGGAGACTTGCTTTGCATTTCATCCGTAGTGCAGATCCCACAAGAAACATATGTTTTTGTTTTGGTTTTTACGTTCTGCTCTCCTCACTTTCACCCTTCTGGAAAAAAATAAGTATTGTGTTTAGAGATTACAGAGCTCTTAGTTTATGCTTGGTAACTACATCAATGAGAATATTATTTGAAGGCATATAAAAATCATAAAATAGCTTCTTATTCCGATCTGTGAAATATGATGAATCGCTGCCTGGCCTTGGCCCCTGCGCTTCATGGGTGCTGTGGAGGCAACTTGCCTAGCCTGAGAACCAAGGGATGAGCAGGAGCTGGTGGTGATGCCATCTGTTGGGTCCTCCTGCATGGCCTTTCTGCCACTGTGGACCCAAGGACAAAAAACAGAGTGAAGGAAGCACAGGGACAGTGCCAACAAAGCCTTAGAAGAATTTCCTTCCTATAGAGAGGGAGCACTACAAATTTTTCTGCCTTATCAGAACTGTTATTTTTCCTTGTAAAGAAAAATTCATCAATCCCTTGTCTTCTTTACACTCTTTTGACAGCAGCCTGTATCACTGCAGGAAAACGAGATTTCAGCTTAAGTAATTTTAACCCTATTTATCCCTTGAATCTTTATCATGAGAAGGACTTCTAGTGGGCAGTGTTAACCATTTACATCCTTGTCGTGGTTTAAGCCCACCCGGTAACTCAGAACCACGCAGCTGCTCGCTCACTTCCCCCCTTCTTCCTCCCCCCCCCCCCTCCTGGAGGGATGGGGAGGAGAATTGAAAGAATCTAACTCCCACAGTTTGAGATAAGAGCAGTCCAGTAACTAAGGTACCATACAAAACCACTACTGCTACCGCCAATAATAATAATGATAAGGGAAATAACAAGGGGAGAGGATACAATTGCTCACCAGCCGCCGACAGATACACAGCCTGACCCCAGCAGTGATCTCGATCTTCCAGGTAACTGCCCCCAGTTTATATACTGGGTATGATGTGCCATGGTATGGAATACCCCTTTGGCCAGTTTGGGTCAGGTGTCCTGTCTCTGCTTCCTCCCGGCTTCCCCTCCTCCCTGGCAGAGCATGAGGCTGAGGAAGTCCTTGGTCGTAGTAAAAGTTACTTAGCAACAACTAAAAACATCAGTGTTATCAGCATTGTTCCCAGGCTGAAAGTCAAAACCAGAGCACTGCACCAACTACTAAGAAGGAGAAAAAATGACTGCTATAGCTGAACCCAGGACAGTATCCACCCCTTATTCCATACCATTCACGACATGCTCAGATCCCACATTTTTCAATATACCATATTGCTTTTGTCTCATATATATCATTCCTTAGTCCATGGGCCAATCCCTATAAAGTTGCTGAATTCATCCAGTCCATGATGTCAGGCTCCATCTCTTGTAACAGTCTTTCAGGGCAGGAGGGACGGTGCGTGGTGTTGGGTTGTTGCCTGCTGATGACACCGCCAAACTCGTCTGGTCACTGCTGAGCTCATCTGGTTTCCTCAAAGTTCATTCTTTGTTGAGGTGATGATCGGAGGGAAGTCAGGGTCAGTTGCTGGTAACCTGAAGATATCTAGCTGGTGGGCTATAAAAGTGTTATATAGCGGGCAACAGCATACAATTGAGTTCATTGGCTGTTTTCTCCCAAAATTAAATCCCCTTGAGGTACACATCGGACTTCCCCATCTTCCCGCATTACCCACCAAGTATATCCAGGTCCCTGAGCAAAAGCAACCCCAGAAGTGGGTTTGCCTTTACCTGAAGCAGGAATAACCCAGACTGTCTTCCCTGAGAAATTCTTAATGTGCACTACAGGAACTTTATCCCCCTCTATAGTACGTAAAAGTTGTGATTGGGCTGGACCAGCCCTGTTGGCAGATCCCGTGGTGTTGACTAACCAGGTGGCTTTTGGTAAATGTGTATCCCAGTGTTTGAAAGTCCCAACACCCATTGCTCTCAGGGTAGTTTTTAACAGTCCATTGTACCGTTCGATTTTCCCAGAGGCTGGTGCATGATAGGGGATGTGATATACCCACTCAATGCCATGCTCTTTGGCCCAAGTGTCTATAAGGTTGTTCCGGAAATGAGTCCCATTGTCTGACTCACTTCTCTCTGGGGTGCCGTGTCGCCACAAGACTTGTTTCTCAAGGACCAGGATAGTGTTCCGGGCAGTGGAGTGGGCCACAGCATATATTTCCAGCCATCCGGTGGTTACTTCCACCATGGTAAGCACATAGCGCTTGCCTTGGCAGGTCACTGGGAGTGTGATAGAGTCAGTCTGCCAGGCTTCCCCATACTTATACTTCAGCCATCATCGTCCATACCAGAGAGGCTTTAACCCCTTGGTTTGCTTAATTGCAGCACGTTTCACATTCGTGAATAACCTGGGCAATAGTGTCCATTGTTAAGTCCACCCCTCGATCACGAGCCCATCTGTATGTTGCATCTCTGCCTTGATGGCCTGAGGTGTCATGGGCCCACCAGGCCAAAAATAATTCACCCTTATGTTGCCAATCTAAGTCCATCTGAGCCACTTCAATCTTAGCAGCTTTATCCACTTGCTGGTTGTTCTGGTGTTCCTCAGTGGCCCGACTCTTGGGTACATGAGCATCTACATCGCGTACCTTCACCACCAGGTTCTCACCCGAGCAGTGATATCTTGCCATAGCGCAGCAGCCCAGATGGGTTTACCTCTGCGTTGCCCGTTGCTCTGCTTCCATTGCTGAAACCACCCCCACAGGGCATTTGCCACCATCCATGAGTCATTATAGAGATAAAGTACTGGCCATTTTTCTCATTCAGCAATGTCCAAGGCCGGCTGGACGGCTTTCACCTCTGCAAACTGACTCGATTCACCCTCTCCTTCAGCAGTTTCTGCAACTTGTCTCAGGGGACTCCACACAGCTGCCTTCCATCTCTGATGCTTTCCCACAATACAGCAGGACCCATCAGTAAACAAGGCATATTGCTTTTCACTCTCTGACAGTTCATTATATGGTGGGGCCTCTTCAGCATGCGTCACCTCCTCTTCTGGTGACATCCCAAATTCTTTGCCCTCTGGCCAGTCCATGATGACATCTAAAATTCTTGGATGACTGGGATTTCCTATTCGAGCTCGTTGTGTAATTAGTGTGGCCCACTTACTCCATGTAGCATCGGTTGCATGATGTGTAGAGGAGACCCTGCCTTTGAACATCCAGCCCAGCACAGGCAACCGGGGTGCCAGGAGGAGCTGTGCTTCTGTGCCAATCACCGGCCTCGGCTCCCCTGTATCCCTGACTCCAAAAGCCGAGGGGTCGACCTCGAGTCTCCCCTGGAGCTTTCTGCCAGAGACTCCAGGTAGGACCATTCTCCACGGCTACGGCGTAGAGGACTTTTTTCACGTCTGGCCCGGTCCGGACTGGTCCAAGGGCTTGCAATCAGACTGTAAATTGGGATGTGCATTCTCCAGAACCCCACAACACCTAAGAAAGCTTGTGTTCCTTTCTTATTAGTTGGTGGAGACATTGCTGTTATATTGTCGATCACATCTGTGGGGATGTGGCAATGTCCATCTTGCCATTTTATTCCCAAAAACTGAATCTCCTGTGCAGGTCCCTTGACCTTACTCTGTTTTATGGCAAAACTGGCCTTCAGCAGGATTTGGATTATCTTCCTCCTTTCCTCAAAAACTTCTGCTGTATTGCCCCACACGATGATGTCAGCAATGTATCGCAGGTGTTCAGGAGCTTGCCTCTGTTCCAGTGCAGTCTGGATCAGTCCATGGCAGATGGTAGGGCTGTGTTTCCACCCCTGGGGCAGTCGGTTCCAAGTGTACCGGATGCCTCTCAAAGTAAAAGCGAAATACGGGGTATTAAAGGGCGAGGGGGTCTTGCGGATCACTCCTTGGCTCTCCAGTCGACGGATCAGCTTATGGATGGGAATCAGGGAGTCTCGGTTGGTGCGGTATTGCTGCCGGTGCACTGCTGTGGTCGCAATTGGCACTTGTTGTTCTTTGACTTTCAGCAACCCCACAACAGAAGGATCCTCTGAGAGACCAGGCAAGGTAGACAGCTTCTTAATTTCCTCTGTCTCCAAGGCCGTGATACCAAATCCCATCTATACCCTTTTGGGTCTTTGAAGTACCCTCTCCTGAGATAGTCCATGCCATGGAGCCCCTGGACCAGTCACAATGGGGTGCTTTTGCCACTTTCTCCCAGTCAGGTTGATTTCAGCCTCCAGTACAGTCAACTCTTGGGATCCTCCTGTCACTCCAGAAATACAAATGGGTTCCATCCCTTGATAACTTGATGGCATCAGGGTACACTGTGCACCGGTATCTCCTAGAGCCTTATACTTCTGTGGGACTGATGTGCCAGGCCATCTGATCCACACAGTCCAGTAAACCCGATTGTCCCTCTCCTCCACCTGGCTGGAGGCAGGGCCCCTCTAATAGTGATCATAAGATTGTCCTCTTATGTCTTGTAGAAAGGGATTAGTATTTCTTATCACAGGAGCTGGAGTAAAATCAGCTCTTCCACTCCATCTGGGAAACTGCTCACCAGAGACTGGAGCAGCAACTCTCATGGGAGGGTCATCCTCTTCAGTTCACTCACCCGTTGCTCCAGAGCTGAGGTAGGTTTTCTGTCCCGCTTTCTCGTGTCTTCTCCGTGATCCTGCAGGTAAAACCATAGGGTGGCCCGTGGCGTGTACCTCCTATATTTTCTCTCTCGAGCAGTAGGGCGCCTTCTGTTAATAGCTGAGACATGGGTTGGTAGACGTGGGGAGCTGGATAGATCGGATAAATCGTCTCTCAATTGTTTGAACTCCTGGGACAGTTTTTCCACGGCTGAAATGATGGAAGGAGTGAGATTGTCTTCCATCTCTCGGAGTTGACGATTCAGTTCATCCACTGTTGGTGATATTCCGTCATTCCAGGTCATTGATGCCAGTGAGTGGGCATATGATGATGGTGCACTCCGTGTAAGTTTCTGCCACATGGGTTGTGTACATTCGACTTCATCTGGATCTACAGATGCATTCCTGGCATCCGGCCTACGATAGATCATCTCTAGAATGGCTGATTCCCTCAGCGACTAGATGCCTCTCTCTATCGTGATCCAGTTGACTCGGCGACTCATAAGATCGTCCTTGTAGGGAAACCTTTCCTTCACAGCTGCCAAGAGCCACCTCCAAAGGTTGAGAGTTCTTTCCTCTTGTGCAATTGCTTTGTCAATTCCTCCTTCCCTAGCAAGTGATCCCAGCTGCTTGGCTTCCCTACCTTCTAGTTCGTGACCGTCGGCCCCGTTGTCCCAGCATCGGAACAACCAGGTGACAATGTGCTCCCCTGGAAGACAGGTGAAATCTTTTTGCATATTCTGCAGCTTGGTCAAGGTCCGGGGTCGGGAAGTCACCTCTTCTTCTTCTTCCTGTTCCTCTGATCCACGTAGTAGTAACTCTTGTTCAGATGCAGCCTCCTCTAGTAATTGCATTGGGTCTTCATCTTTCTTCACTGTAGGGGTTGCTCTTTGTGCCTTTCATTTGCTTTTCCCCTTGCTTACAGGGGCAACAGATATTGTCACAAATTGGCCATTTGGTTTACCTGCAGTGTCTATCACTGTGGTTGGAGTGGCTGCAGTTTCTGCCGCTAGGGTTGGAGTGGCTGCAGTGTCTGTTTCCCGGGTTGGTGCAGCTGTTGTGCTTGGGAGTTGAGTAACACCAGCAGCTGCATTGTCTGTTGCTGTAGGGGTTTGAGTAGCTGCTGTGCTTGTCTTTGGGGTTGGTGTAGCTGCAGTGCTTGGAGTAGCTGCATTGTCTGTTGCTGTCGGGGTTTGAGTAGCTGCTGTGCTTGTCACTGGGGTTGGTGTAGCTCCTGTGCTTGGAATTGGAGTTGCTGCGTTGTCTGTTTTTTTCCCTTGAAGGTGCTGGATAGTGTTGAGCAGGGCTCTGTAGGCATAGGCCAAGCCCCAGCACGTTGCCATGATTTGTCCCTCTCTGGTATAACCAGGACGACAGCACACCTCGTTTAAGTGTTTTACTAGTTTTTCCGGATGTTGCACTTGTTCAGGGGTGAAGTTCCAAAGCAGTGGAGGGGCCCACTGTCCTAGATACTTGCCCATACTATCCCACACACCCTGCCACTCATGACTGTCCAGCCTCAGGGAAAATCTCTTGGTGGTCCTCCTATATCGTCATCTAACCCTAGACCAGATTTGAACCCGATACTGCTTAAGTTTCGAGATCAGACGAAATAGGGTGTTCCCAGGGTGGGATGGCCATGGGTAAAGCACGCTCCGTATGTGTGCCAACATGCTGATCCCCAGCACCATCAGCAGACAGTTCTCAAGGGTATTCCAAGGCCATCCAAAACCTTCAGAACTCTCAAATGCTGCTGTAAATAGCCTTGTGGGGGAGCGGGGGGTGTAAGGGAATGCCTCCTTCGTAGGCTTACCCCCCGAGGAGAAAAGTAAAAATATGTAATTGCTAAAAAATTTCATTATATACCTCCCAAAGTATAGAGGTGATGACCACACTGGGAACGCAAGCCAGACCAGTTTCATGATCGATGATTCTATTGTATTACAAGTCATTACCATGACGTACAGTGAAACAAGAACTTTAGCCCAGGCCCCCCAGCCGATAAACAGTAAAACAGCAAATATTGGTTCTAAGTAAGGTACGACATGCTAAAACTCTGAGATCAAGCGTAACAACTCTGAGATCAAGCGTAACAACTCTGAGAGCAAATGAACCAACGTTGTAATGAGTGGCTATTAATCCGAAACAATGAATGCTTATCACAAATATGATTAGACACACTCTGGTCAGATCTGTTGTTATCTCAACCCTTTGTGCCCCACGTTGGGCACCACATAGAACTCTTGTTGCTTGAGCACAGCTGGTAACTCGGAACCACGCAGCCGCTCGCTCACTCCCCCCCTTCTTCCTCCCCCTGCTCCCGGAGGGATGGGGAGGAGAATCGAAAGAATGTAACTCTCACGGGTTGAGATAATAACAGTCCAGTAACTAAGGTACCATCCAAAACCACTACTGCTACCACCAATAATAATAATGATAAGGGAAATAACAAGGGGAGAGGATACGATTGCTCACCACCCGCCGACCGATACCCATCCCGACCCCAGCAGTGATCAGGGCCTTCCAGGTAACTCCCCCCGGTTTATATACTGGGCATGATGTGCCATAGTATGGAATACCCCTTTGGCTAGTTTGGGTCAGGTGTCCTGTCTCTGCTTCCTCCCGGCTTCCCCTCCTCCCTGGCAGAGCATGAGACTGAGAAAGTCCTTGGTCGGAGTAAACGTTACTTAGCAACAACTAAAAACATCGGTGTTATCATCGTTGTTCCCAGGCTGAAAGTCAAGACCACAGCACTGCACCAACTACTAAGAAGGAGAAAAAATGACTGCTATAGCTGAACCCAGGACTATCCTGAAATTTGGGAGCACTTCCCTGTGCCTCTGCCTTATATTCTGTGCCATATATGGTATTCATATGTTATCTTTGTTGAGGCAGCAATCATGGATGTTGAAATTGGAGTTATTTTGCCTGAGTACCTCTAGACTTGCGTTGTTGTAAGCTAGGGAAGCAGTAAGCATAAGCCTTCTCTGAGTATAGTGAGGAACGTTTCACTCTTGTAGTTTTACATTTATTATGCTGCTTTCCATTGCTCTGGTCCCTGCCTGGCCCCATGCTGGGCTCACCATGATGCCTCGGCTCTGCTTCCAGCATTCCCTGCCTCTTGCTGCTGTTGGCTGCCTTTTGGGAAGAGGTATGGAGGAAAGGGAAAGAGACTTTGAAAAATATACAGCACAGGAGAGCCTGAAGGTGATGTTTATTACAGAGCATAACATAACTTATATTATGTCGCTGGATTTGGCTGTTGGTTACCTCACCACTGCACATGGCCACTAAATACTGAGGTCACATGCAGCATTTCAGCCTATTTTCCAGGAGAAATGGGGGTTTATGCAGCCTGCCTTATCTGTGCATGTGGTGGTTCAGTCTGAGCTGGTGTCCCCCAGCTGTGGCAGGGGAGTGGTGGTTGGTAGTAGCTGTGGTCCTAAACCTCTGCAAACAATGGCAGGGTGAAAGAGGGGGGAAACCCCTGGAACTGGCTGGAAAGGCTTCAGCAACTGCTGAGCAGCCTGTGCAGGGGAATCCGTGCAGTACTGGTGCATCTGTGGGAGAGGCTGCAGCCCATGGCAGGTTGGGCAGTCCTGGTTGCGCTCAGAGCTCCCTTTATTCATTTCAAGTGATTAATAGTTCAGCTGTGTGACTGCCCACATTTCCAGATGCTGTCTAAATCAAAGCTGAAGTGTAAGTGTGGTCTGATAACTTAAACCTGTGTATTATGTTACTATTTTATAATGGGTTCATCAGCCTTGTTAGTGCAGGTTGGATGCATTAGTTCCAGAGAGGAAAGCACCAAGCTGTGGGGAGGTACAGGGCAGGGATAGGGCTGGTATCGGCCAGGGGGAGCAAGGGATGGGAAGAACTTTGTCCCTTAGGTTGCATCCCTACAGAAGCTGCTAGCCTTGACATAACCACCCAGGAAACTGGCTGTGGGCAAGTTTTGCTGTGCTCAGTGCCCAGCGACTTGGTGATGGTGGGGAGGTAGTGGGACAGGCTGGCACAGCCTTGCATCCCTACCTGCAAGGGATGCAGGTAGGGATGCATTATTACCCCTTTCTAAATAGCGATTAATTTGGGTGTGGAAAAGTGTAAATTCTTATAGATTGGAAGCTGAAATTCAGAATGAAAACCAGTTCACTTGGGCACCCTGATGGCAGATGAATGGCCAGAGACAGAGCCTGGGGCAGCAGTGGGAGTACGTACTTGATATGGTTAGAAAGGACAAAAAAAATCCACCACTTTTCATGCCTCTTTCAGTCCAAGCCTGCCAAGTTTGTAGAAACCTTGTCAGGGAGAGCAGACTTGTTACTGAAACCAGCTTCAGATGATGGCCAGCACAACTCCTGGGTGATGGAGGGCACTTACTGTACTCTGCAGAAGACTCAGTGTAACTGAGAAAACTTCAGAGAGATCAAATCTATCATCTGCTGTGCCTCAGCAAAGGTAGTTTACCTGCAATGGTAGTGAAAGTCATCAGACCTGTGTGGCTTGTCAGGTTTCCTTGTCAGCACTTGTCCCTTCCCCTTGGAGTGTCATTTTCTACTTGTGTTTTAATGACAAACACACCAAAAGGGAAGTTGAGGTGGCAGTCATTGCCCTCACTGTGGTATAAATCATGGGGTATAGAAGCGGGGCTTAGCCTTGAGGGCAGCCCTGTGGCATGGGGTGGATGTCACCGGTTCCTCAGTGTCCCCACACCTCCATAAACCAAGTAAACCCTTAACACATACAGGCACAAAGATACTCCAAAACCACAACTGATTTGTGTGGAGGCAAGGGAGAGTGAGCAAATACCCTGCAGAAAATAAAGCACAGCTGCCCATGTTGGCTGCTGAACCCTGGCTGTGATCACCACACGTGGCCATGCCCTGGAGGCCGTGGGGCAGCAGGCTGGCTCCCAGGCAGCCCCCATGGTGTGTGGCACGAACAGCCCATGGCCAGGCAGATGGCCCCCTCCTGGCCACGGGGCCCCACTCTTCTGGGAGCAAGCCCTGCTGAGACTGCAACAACAGCAACCTGGGAGCTGGGCAGATGGTCTACTGGCAGCTGCCAGCATAATTGCATCAGCTGGTTACTTCTGCATCCAGCAGAGCTGCTTATTTGTACCACTCTGAAATGAGCCCCCCCTTTTTTTTTTCTTTCTCCCCTTCTTTTCCTTCCCAGCCTTGTTTAAATTTATGTATTTTTGTGAGGTGGGGTGAGGCCGGGGGGCAGCCAGAGGTGTCCATGGTGGGGGGGTTGGAGGAGCCTCCAGCAGCCATGCACAGACAGACACCTGAACGGGTGAGGGGACTGCAGTGGCCTCCTGCTCCTGTGCTGCCTGTCGCTCGGGGCTCAAACGATGCTGCAAAGAGAAGAGCTGGACCAGTATGACCCTTTCCAGCCTCAGCGGTGCACTGCAGTCTCAGTCCATATGCGATATGCCTGCCAGCCTCTACCTAAATTGCTTCAGATACCTGAGCTGCAGCTCCCCAGAGCACACCAACCCTGTGGTCTGAATAATACAGCAAAGCCCCTCTGGTCTGTCTGTCTGCCTCCTCCTCCCTGGGTCGCACCTTGGAGATGCTGCTGCAGGAGGGCTGCTGAGATGTCTGCTGGCGATTGCTGGCTCTCCTGCCACCCTCGCTTCTCTTGCTGACAGGTGTGGGCTCCGATGACTTTCTAAGCTGCAAAACATTTATGGAGGTTAGGCCAAGGTCCCCTGGAGATGGCCAGTGTCCCCCCAGTTGGTTCCCAAGTGCCTCGCTACTCCTATGTATCTCACTCGGCTTGGTGGGGAAGGGGCAGGAACGATGAAGTGCCTGTTGTTTGCTCTGGTTTTAGCTCTCAGCATGGCACAGGTAGCTGCAGTAGAGCTGATTTCAACTTGCTGCTGACCCTGAGGTCGTGTAATCCCTAATAGTAGTAGGATTAGATTTTGTCCAGCCAAGTCCTCCTTTCCCTTTTTATTTTTTTTATTTTTTTATTTTTTTCCCTTTTTATTTTTTTCCCTTTGCAATACTTTATGCCCCAGCTGACAGACAGTCTGCCTCCTGCCTTGACCCTTGCCTGGTTATTCCAGCTCCCAAGACTTGCCCTTCTTTTGGGAGAAGCTTGTCAACCTGGCCCTCCCTCTGTGCTGTCCTTCCTTTCCCTTCACTACTTTCTGTGCACAGATATTGTTTTTTGCTTCTGTGAGCCTGTTTCTGCCCCCCATGCTCTCATTAGGCAGATGAGATCTCTCACCTCACTTTCTGGGTGCACAACTGATTTCTGTGATGGTAATTTTAGGACTTTGGTTTGTACCTATCTATCAGACTTTTCCACTGGTATGAATTCTGCAAAACTTCCCGAGTTCAGCTGCTGTGGTGTGACACTGCTAGTCCTGAGCTTTTCATTATAGTTTCTGAGAGGCATGGGGCATACGGTTCTTAAAGCACTGGATAAAGTCCACCTTTATAATCAGTAAAGGGACTGCCCAAACTCTGCACAGCTTCAGTCACTACAGCACTGCAGTGGATTTCGTTAGTGATGTGATTATACCAATATGAGAATGTTATGTTGCCCGATTCTGTGAAAGTCAATCTGCCATGGATGGACAAGGAGCTGCTGAGGAAACTTAGAGGGAAAAAAGAAGCTTATAGAAGGTGGAAGCAAGGACAGGCGGCCTGGGAAGAATACAGGAGCATTGCCCGAGAAGCTAGGGACCAGGTTAGGAAAGCTAAGGCCCAGCTAGAATTAAGTTTGGCAAGGGATGTAAAAGATAACAGGAAAGGATTCTATAGATACGTAGCAAATAAAAGACAGGCTAGGGACAATGTAGGCCCTCTCCAGAAGCTATCAGGAGAACTGGCTACCATGGATTTGGAGAAGGCTGAGGTTCTTAATGACTTCTTTGCCTCAGTCTTCACCAGCAAATGCTCTGACCACACAACCCAAGTCTTGGAAAGCAAATGCAGGGACTGTGAGAATGAAGACCTTAGGCCCACTGTAGGAGAGGATCAGGTTCGAGACCATCTTAAGAACCTGAACGTGCACAAGTCCATGGGACCTGATGAAATCCATCCACGGGTCCTGAAGGAGCTGGCGAATGAAGTTGCTAAGCCACTGTCCATCATATTCGAAAAATCCTGGCAGTCAGGTGAAGTTCCCAATGACTGGAAGAAGGGTAATATAACCCCCATTTTCAAGAAGGGGAAGGTGGAAGACCCGGGGAACTACAGACCAGTCAGTCTCACCTCTGTGCCTGGCAAAATCTTGGAACAGTTTCTCCTGGAAAACATGCTAAGGCACATGAAAAACAATGAGGTGGTTGGTGACAGCCAACATGGCTTCACTAAGGGGAAATCCTGCCTGACCAATTTGGTGGCCTTCTATGATGGAGCCACGGAACTGATGGACAGCGGCAGAGCAGTTGATGTCATCTACCTGGACTTGTGCAAAGCATTCGACACTGTCCCACATGACATCCTTGTCTCTAAATTGGAGAGACATCAATTTGATAGATGGACCACTCGGTGGATAAAAAACTGGCTCGATGGCCGCACGCAAAGAGTTGTGGTAAATGGCTCGATGTCCAGTTGGAAACCTGTAACGAGTGGTGTCCCTCAGGGATTGGTGTTGGGACCGGTCCTGTTCAACATCTTTGTCGGCGACATGGACAGTGGGATTGAGTGCGCCCTCAGCAAGTTTGCCGATGACACCAAGCTGTGTGGTTCGGTTGATACGCTGGAGGGAAGGGATGCCATCCAGAGGGACCTTGACACGCTTGTGAGGTGGGCCGATGCCAACCTTATGAAGTTTAACCAAGCCAAGTGCAAGGTCCTACACCTGGGTCGGGGCAACCCCAGGCACTGCTACAGGCTGGGCAGAGAAGAGATTCAGAGCAGCCCTGCAGAAAAGGACTTGGGGGTGTTGGTTGACGAAAAGCTTAACATGAGCCGGCAGTGTGCACTTGCAGCCCAGAAAGCCAACCGTATCCTGGGCTGCATCAAAAGAAGCGTGACCAGCAGGTCGAAGGAGGTGATCCTGCCCCTCTACTCTGCTCTTGTGAGACCCCACTTGGAGTACTGCGTACAGTTCTGGTGTCCTCAACATAAAAAGGACATGGAGCTGTTGGAGCGAGTCCAGAGGAGGGCCACGAGGATGATAAGAGGGCTGGAGCACCTCCCATATGAAGACAGGCTGAGAAAGTTGGGGCTGTTCAGCCTGGAGAAGAGAAGGCTGTGTGGTGACCTCATAGCAGCCTTCCAGTATCTGAAGGGGGCCTATAAAGATGCTGGGGAGGGACTCTTCCTTAGGGACTGTAGTGGTAGGACAAGGGGTAATGGGTTCAAACTTAAACAGAGGAAGTTTAGATTAGATATAAGGAAGAAGTTCTTTACAGTGAGGGTGGTGAAGCACTGGAATGGGTTGCCCAGGGAGGTTGTGGATGCTCCATCCCTGGCGGTGTTCAAGGCCAGGTTGGACAGAGCCTTGAGCCACATGGTTTAGGGCAAGGTGTCCCTGCCCATGGCAGGGGGGTTGGAACTAGATGATCTTAAGGTCCTTTCCAACCCTTACGATTCTATGATTCTATGATTCTATGCCATAAGCTCCGAATGTGCAGCTGCTGGTGTTTAACCAAAACTTGGCAAATCTCCCACTGGGCTCTTCAGGATCAGTTCTCGTGTAGCCTTATTTTTTCTTTAGAAATTGTAGGTGTGGTAATTATATGTACTTTTGAAAGCTCTATGCCTCATTTAAACTTCTGCAAACATTTTTGTGAGGCCAATTAAATGCCTGCAGAAGAAAACAATCAAAGACTGAAATGGGGAAATGTGCATTTAACCAGAAAGAGCTCACAAGCCAAGCAAAATGTTATGTTAGCCCAAAAAATGGGTTATTCAAGCAAAGCTCTACCAAGGCAAACATAGGAGAGTCAAGGTTAAGTGAGTTTTGAAGCAATATGGGATGTGACCCTCTCAAGTTCAGTTATCAAGATTGCACAGGTTGAGAAGATGTGGCTGATTTAAGGCCCGCTTGAAAATGGCATTGGAAGAAATCTGAAAAAAGCAGTCTGAGCTGAATTTTTCAAGCACTCTCCCGAAAATTCAATTTGGGCTCCGAACCTCTGTGCCACTGGATTCTCTTATTTGCACATATTTACTTGAGTATTGCAAAAGAAGTCAGTAACAATGAAGTGGATACAGCTCAGCCAGAGGAGGGACATGTTATTGTACCCTCTGAAAGTGCAGGGCAGGGTATTTTTTTCCTTTGGTCACACCTGCCTGGTTCTGGGAAGAACCAGCCCTGCAGGCATGAGTGGCTCCTGCTCTTGCACTGCTGGGCCCTTGTCCCAGCATGGCCATGGGGCCGGGGCACGGCATGGTGCAGTGTCCAGCCCTGGGTGTCCCTAGGGAGACAGCAATGCTGAGCAAGTCGGATGGGCCCAGGGTGGCAGCATGGAGGGGTTTGTAGAGGAACAGCACAAATGCAGTCACAGGCATAACACCTTAGTAACTGAGATTCAAGGAACCTATTCTGCTGCACTGATTTCAATTCTCATTTAATTTCCATCAAAGTCTCTAAACTGGAGAGACATCAATTTGATGGATGGACCACTCGGTGGATAAAGAACTGGCTGGATGGCCGCACGTGAAGAGTTGCGGTCAACGGCTCAATGTCCAACTGGAGACAGGTAACAAGTGGTGTCCCTCAGGGGTCGGTGTTGGGACTGATCTTGTTCAACATCTTTGTCAGTGACATGGACAGTGGGATTGATGCACCCTCAGCAAGTTTGCCAACGACACCAAGCTGTGTGGTTCGGTTGATACACTGGAGGGAAGGGATGCCATCCAGAGGGACCTTGATACTCTTGAGAGGTGGGCCAATGCCAACCTCATGAAGATCAACAATACAAAGTGCAAGGTCCTACACCTGGGTCAGGGCAATCCCAGGCACAGCTACAGGTTGGGTGGAGAAGTGATTCAGAGCAGCCCTGCAGAGAAGGACTTGGGGTTGTTGGTTGATGAGAAACTGAACGTGAGCTGGCTTCAGTATGCGCTCGCAGCTCAGAAAGCCAACCGTATCCTGGGCTGCATCAAAAGAAGCATGACCAGAAGGTCAAAGGAGGTGATCCTGCCCCTCTACTCTGCTCTTGTGAGACCCCACTTGGAGTACCATGTGCAGTTCTGGTGTCCTCAACATAAGAAGGACATGGAGCTGTTGGAGCAAGTCCAGAGGAGGGCCACGAGGATGATAAGGGGGCTGGAGCACCTCCCATATGAGGACAGGCTGAGAGAGTTGGGGCTGTTCAGCCTGGAGAAGAGAAGGCTGCGTGGAGACCTCAGAGCAGCCTTCCATTATCTGAAGGGGGCCTACAAGGATGCTGGGGAGGGATTCTTCATCAGGGATTGTAGTGGTAGGACAAGAGGTAATGAGTTCAAACTTAAACAGGGGAAGTTCAGGTTGAATATAAGGAAGAAGTTCTTTACTGCGAGGGTGGTGTGGCACTGGAATGGGTTGCCCAAAGAAGTGGTAAATGCTCCATCCCATGCCGTGTTCAAGGACAGGTTGGACAGAGTTTTGGGTGACATGGTCTAGGGTGAGGTGTCCCTGCCCATGGCAAGGGGGTTGGAACTAGATGATCTCAAGGTCCTTTCCAACCCTAACTATTCTATGATTCTATGAAACAATGTTACAAGTTTTGAAGGGCAATAGTTTTGTTTTTGAAGCTTTTAATTATGAAAACAGGGTAATATAGAAAAATCTGTCTGCTCCAGGTGACTGTCCTGCCTTGCCATGGTGACACACAAACTCCTAGCAGTAAATCAGGGTGAAAATGGCCAGTTCCAGCCTCTTCTTGGCAGGATGCATGGTGTCCAGTGATCATTGCTCTGAAAAACAGTCTCTGTAGCCAGGAACTGACTTTAATCTGTAAAAAGTGCTAGTTGACAGCATGCAACCTGATTACCAAATAAAAAAGTTAAGCAGACCCAAGTCAGATGCTCCCTGCTAAAAATAAAGAGGTCACAAATATGTGTACAAATATACATATACATGTACAGGTATTTATGCTGTCTGAAATATTACACTGAAGGCACACATCTGCTTATGAATCTGTGATATCTCCTGGAGCAAACCCCAAACATGTCTATAAGTACATCCTTTTCCAAGTGCCTGGTTGGAGAGTGCTGACATATGTTAGGAAACTAATACCCTGAATGGTTAGCAGAAGAAATATCAATATGGGGGATAAATTTAGCTGTGATGGAAATTCTATTCTTTTCACTGATCATTTTCACAGTATCTTAAAGCTTTAACATCTAAAAATGGTTCATCCCATCTGTGCATGCATGTTCACTGTAGCCCTTGAGCATCTTTGTCCTTTTCTCACCTTGTGCCAGACACATGGACAAATGCAGGGAGCGTTGCTCAGGAGTGGTAAGGTTCCATGGGAATGGGTAGATGAAGGGATGCTATGAAGGGTATGTCTTTCTCCTCAGGTTTGTGTGTTTAAATGTAGAGCACCAAGACCTCTCTCCAAAAGTTCAATTCTTCTCACTTGTGGTTCTCCCTCCTCATAGTGCAGCCATTGTGCCATGGATAAGCATGGATAAAGAGTATTTAGCAGTCAGTGTTCCCTATTCTTGTCAAACACACAAATGTTAGATGTAATTGAATGAAAAATAACTTTTATTAAGAACTAGCTAGGCCTCCAGAAACAAAAGGACTTCAGGATTAAGCTCATGATAAAGTGTAAATGATGGAGAGATTATTTTATTAGGGTTTTTTTTTTTCTTCTTTCTTTAGCAATGAATCTCTTGTTAGATTGAGTTACTCTCAGCATTGCATTTTCTACTGTCCCCTGTTCACTGTCATCCCCCAGGCAGGACCTGCTCCTGCAAAGGAGCTGTGTGTCCCCAGGGAGCAAATATCAGCCATGTGTCCTGCAGGTGGTGGCTGTTGGGGCACCTCACCCATGGCCCAGAGACTCTCTGCTCCAGAGACCACAGGAGGTCAGCACCCACCACTGGGGAGCAGATGAAGGTCTGTAATGGTTACGTGCTGCCTCCTTCTCAGCAGGCTTCTAGGGAAAGCTGAAATCAGCCTAATGAGGGTGGGCAACCAGGAGCCACTTCCGGGAAGCAGTGGGAGGATCCAGGCTGGTAAATTATTTCAACAGGATAAACACATCACTTTCTATCAGTATCTTCTCATTTGGGAGCAGGCTTGTCTTTTTTTCCCTCAATTAATTGTAGAAAGACAAAGTCCATGTTTTTCCTCTTTAAAGTTACAAAATGAAAGTTAGGTTAATAGGTAGGCTCTTATTTTTCCTGTCTGCACTGTGGGACATTTTCAGAAAATTTTAGTAATGTATGTATAAGCTGCTTTCCAACTCACCAGTAAAGTATTTAATTTTTCTAGCTCTCAGATTTTATTAGATGTGAATTTTTGTTCTCATTTCGGTCCATAAAAGTGCAAAAGACAGCTTTGAAACCATACCCTTTCTGGCAGGTGTGAAATAAATGATATCCAGTCCCTATTAGGTTAAAAATGAAATAATCTGATGTACATATGTGAATTGGACTTCAAGGCTTAGGAAAATGTACGGTGGCAGGAGGCAATGGCATAAATTGTTGGAGACTAATTCCATGCTATGTATTTAAAGTTCAATATTTTGTGTGTGGATCCTATAGCTTGATTGAAGCTGTACATTATACTCTGTGAATGAAGAATTAGCGTTAATAGCTGGGGTGAACCAAGATGTTTCTAGTTCCACTTTTTTCACAGTCAAGTGAAATTCTCCTAATGTTTTATTACTGTGAGAGTTGTATGATATTTTTTCTTTCTTGTTAAATTACTGTGGCGTTCCCACCCTCTCCCCCAGTGGTGGTGTTGAATATTGTTTTATAAGAGAAGGATCATAGAATCAACTAGGTTGGAAAAGACCTTTAAGATCATCAAGTCCAACCATTACCCCAGGACTGCCAAGACCACCACTAAACCATATCACTGAGGGCCTCATCCACACAGTTTTTGAACATTTCCAGGGATGGTGATTCCACCACTGCCCTGGGCAGCCTGTTTCAATGCCTGACCACCCTCTCTGTGAAGACATTTTTCCTAATATCCAATCTAAACCTCCCCTGGCGCAGCTTGAGGCCATTACTTGTCCTATTACTTGTTACTTGGGAGAAGAGACCAGCCCCCACCTCACTATAACCTCCTGTCAGGTAGTTGTAGAGAGCGATAAGGCCCCCCCTGAGCCTTTTCTTCTCCAGACTAAACACCCCCAGTTCCCTCAGCCATTCCTCATAAGACTTACTCTCCAGACCCTTCACCAGCTTTGTTACCCTTTTCTGGACCTGCTCCAGCTCCTCAATGTCTTGTAGTGAAGGGCCCAGAACTGAACACAGGATTTGAGGTGTGGCCTCACCAGTGCCAAGTACAGGGGAATGATCACTTCCCTGGCCCTTCTGGCTATGCTATTTCTGATACAGGCCAGGATGCCGTTGGCCTTCTTGGCTGCCTGGGCACAAGCTGGCTCATGTTCAGCTCCATCAATCAGCACCCCCAGGTCCTTTTCTGCTGAGCAGCTTTCCAGCCACTTGTCCCCAAGCCTGTAGTGTTGCATGGGGTTGTTGTGGCCCAAATGCAGGACCCAGCACTTTGCCTTGTTGAACCTCATACCATTGGCCACAGCCCATCGATCCAGCCTGTCCAGATCCCTCTGCAGAGCCTTCCTATTCTTCAGCAGATCAACACTCTCAGCCAACTTGGTGTCGTCTGCAAATTTACTGAGGCTGCACTCAATCCCCTCATCCAGATCATCAATGAAGATATTAAACAACACTGGCCCTAACACTGAGCCCTGAGGGACACCACTAGTGACCGGTCGCCAACTAGATGTGATGCCATTTACCACCAGTCTTTGGGCTTGGCCATCCAGCCAGTTTCCAACCCAGCTAAGAATCCTCCTATCCAGGCCATGAGCAGCCAATTTCTCCAGGAGAATGCTGTGGGAGACAGTGTCAAATGCTTTACTTAAGTCCAAATGTACAATGTCCACAGCCTTTCCCTCATCAACCAGGTGGGTCACCTTATCATAGAAGGAGATCAGGTTGGTCAAGCAGGACCTGCCCTTCATGAACTCATGCTGACTGGGCCTGATCCCTCCATTTTCCCACACGTGCTTTATGATCTCACTTAGGATCAACCGCTCCATGGCCTTCCCTGGCACTGAGGTCAGGCTGACAGGCCTGTAGTTCCCAGGGTCTTCCTTCCTGCCCTTTTCATAGAGAGGCGTCACGTTGGCCAACCTCCAGTCCTCTGGGATGTGCCCACTAGACCAGGACTGCTGATAGATGATGGAGAGTGGCTTAGCAAGCTCCTCTGCCAGCTCCTTCAGCACTCCTGGGCGTAACCCATCCAGCCCCATAGACTTGTATACATGAGGCAGGAGGTCTCTAACCATTTCTTCCTGAATTATGGGGACTTCAGTCAGCTCCCCATCTCTGCCATCCAACTCAGGGAACCAATTACCCTGAGGATGGTTGGTGTGACTATTAAAGACTGAGGCAAAAGCAGCATTAAGTACCTCAGCCTTTTCCTCATCCTCAGTCACTAGGTTTCCCCTAGGATCCAGCAGAGGATGGAGGTTCTCCTTGGCCCTCCTTTTATTGCTAATAGATTTGAAAAAGTACTTTTTATTATCTTTTATGGCAGTGGCCAGATTTAGTTCCAGCTGTGCCTTTGCCTTTCTAACTTTCTCTCTATATAACCTAACAACATCCTTATACTTTTCATGGGGTAACTGTCCCTTCTTCCACAGGTGATAAATTCTCTTTTTTTCCCCCGAGTTCCAACAGTATTTCCCTGTTCAGCCAGGCTGGTCTCTTTCCCGTCTCCTGTGCCTTAAGGATTTCGTTCTTGAAGTGTGTCTAGCCTTCCTGGACTCCTTTGTCCTTCAGTAATGTTTCCCAAGGAATTCTGCCAACTAGCATCCTAAACAGGCCAAAGTCAGCCCTCTGGAAGTCTAAGGTGGAGGTTTTGCTGACCTCCTTCCTGACTTCTCCAAGGATTGAAAATCCAATCATTTTGTGATCACTTTGCCCAAGATGGCCTCCAACCATCACACTACCCACCAGTCCTTCTCTGTTTGCGAACAGCAGATCTAGCCAGGCATCTCCCCTAGTTGGCTCACTAGCCAGCTGGGTCAGGAAGTTATCTTCCACACCCCTCAAGAACCCCCTTGATTGTTTCTTCTCTGCTGTGTTATACTTCCAGCAGACATCTGGTAGGTTGAAGTCCACCAAGAGAACAAGGGCAAGCGATCATGAAACTTCTCCCAGTTGTTTGAAGAACACTTTATCTGTAGCTTCATCTTGGTCGGGTGGTCTATAACGGACTACTACAAGGATATCAGCTTGGTTGGCCTTCCCCTTGATCTTCACCCACAAACATTCAGCCTTCTCACTCACAACATTGAGTTCAAGGCAGTCAATGCACTCCCTGACATACAACGCAACCCCACCACCTCTTTTCCTTGCCTATCCCTTCTGAAGAGCCTGTAGCCATCCATTGCAACACTCCAATCATGCAAATCATTCCACCACGTTTCTGTGATGGCAATTATGTCATGATTTCCCTGCTGCACCATGGCTTCCAGCTCCTCCTGTTTGTTGGCCATGCTGCAGGCAGTGGCATAGATACATTTAAGTTGCCCTGCAGATCTGGACTTCAAGAGCGGCACGCTACCCAGTGGCTCATGTCTAGCGAGCCTGGTGTTATCCCCTTCCCCCTTCGAACCTAGTTTAAAGCTCTCTCTATAAGCCCTGCTAGCTCCTGGGCTAGAATCCTTTTCCTCCTTTGGGACAGGTGGTCCCCGTCTGCCACCAGCAGGTCCAGTGCTATATAAATCGACCGAGTTTTCTGGTGATGTCCCTTACCCTGGCCCCAGGGAGGCAGCAGACTTCTCTGCGAGTCTGGTCAGGCCAACATATGGAGCCCTCTGTTCCCCTTAGGGTGGAGTCACCAATCACCACCACTCTTTTTTTCTAGTACAGCTGATGGTAAAATGAGGTGCTCTCTGACTTATCTGTGGGAACTCTTCTAACCTGGATGATCCCTTATCATCATCTTCCTCACTTTCCTGATCCTGAAGTACCAGGGCCTTGTATCTATTGTAAAGGGGTACTATGGAAGGTGACACAAGCTGGAGGGGTAATATGCCATCTATTCCGAGGATTAACCCATTTCCAACCTCCCTTGTCTCCTAGGTTCCTTCCATATGACTGATAGCAAGAAGGTAGGGGATCCTGAAGTTCTTTTGTTTCGGGTGGCTGGCTTGCTTGCTTCTCTCAGGGATAGTAGAGTGTGGGTCCACCAGTCAATCTCCTCCTCGGATTCCCTTATGCTCCTTAGCCTTTCCACCTCCTCCTGTAGCTCTGCTACTATGCAGAGCAAATCATCAACCTGCTGACATCTTACACAGCCACCATCTAACATTGCCAACAGGCTCTGGCACTCACTACAGCCAGACACCTGGATGGTTACATGTTTATAAGGGACCTCCATCTGGGTCACCATGTCCTTCCTGGCCAGCAGAGAGGACTTAGTTTTCTTCGCTTTCTGTCCAGAGGATGCCATCTTAGAGCACTTTCTCGATGACCACTGGCTGAGCTTACGTCTGAAACCTGCTGGGCTACTGGACCTTTTCCACTCACCTGCCTGCTCACCCTGCCTGCACCAACTGTCCTGCCATACTCTCGCCTGCCTGCTCTGTTTGCCGTGTTCCCAAGGGTGGTGTTTTACCTGCTTAGGGGTGGTGTCATCCCTCCTGGCACCGCCCCCTGTGAGTCAGCTGCTTGCATCAGCTGAGCTGCCAGCTCCTGGGCAAGTCCTGTCAAAGACTTGAGGCTCCCTTGGCTCTGGCCGATCAGGGTCGAGACTCCTGGATGCTGTGTTTTCCTCACGCTCTGCTGCTGAAGGCATCCTCTCTGGAGCTACTCACCTTGGCAAATCATTATGTTTAATCAAGCAATTTAAACAAATGATCTCTTAGCTCAAGGAGACACATACTATAATATAAACTTTCTGAAATGAAAAGCTGTTGTTCAAAACCCATTGTGCTGTATTTTTGCATTATTAAAAGCTCTCTTGTTTTGGATCAGAAAATGGCCCTGGCTGCCAGAAGTTTGGGGTTTTTCACTGATCACTAACCTGTCAGTTGGTGCTTTGATGACAGCACAACAGTGACCAAGGTTTGGGAGTATTAATCTGTCTTGTTTCCAGTTAAAGTTTAAATTATGTTAACTAGCAGCCTTTGAATAATGCGATACTACAAGCCCAAACCCACCTATGTCAGCACACTTGGGGGAAAAATCTGCAGCTAATGACACTTCAGAAGGTGTTACTGCCTACAAAGCCAGTTGTGGGTGGTTATTTTCAGGTAGTGCAGACACACAAGGCATGTGGAAGACAATCCTTTGCTGCTGCTGAAGTAAAGGGCTTTTTTAAAAGGTATCACTTAAGCTATAGACTCAGAAACATGGTAGGTTGGTTTCTTCCCATGTACCTGTTGTTTGAGGGGGAAAACCCCAAAGTGTTTGGCAAAAGTGTTCTCCATGGATAGTCTGTAGCCAACTTCAGGCATTCATTCCTGCACTTGTCGGCAGGGCTGGCTGTGGTGGGACATCCAAGGTGTGGGGAGGGAAGAGTGTAGCTGGAAAGCGGGAGTTGGGAGTGAGCTGATCTACCTTCTGCCAGCCCTGGAGTTGCTTTCCAAATTCTCCCTTCCCCTCAGTCCTTTCAGAGTGCAGGTTACGTTTCTGTGGGTACGCAGTAAACATTTGGGTTGTCCATCGTTACCCTGGTGCCTCTTCTGTGGTCTCGTTACGTTCACGTAAATAAGTGATGAGTCTGGTTAGAAGAGAAGGCTTTGCTCCAAATTGCACTGACTCCAGTAGCCCAGAAATAATAGAATTTTAAAAGCAATCTCCAAGTTCAGCCAAGTGGGTAGAAGTGTGGTATTTTAGGAGATGATTTGTGATTTTGAACAAAATCTATCATATAAACATAGATGGGGGGGGATCAACAGTGCATTCACTTATTTAAAATGCAAGTGCATTCATTTTTTTTTTTTTATGAATGTCTGTAGATCATTATTGTAACAGAGCAGGAGATGTTTTGGGTTTTTTTTCCCCTCAAGGTTTAAAGAATCAGAGCAAGCCTCAGCTCTTTCATATGTTCTGCATTTTGGAAAGATGAACAGAAATGTCCAGGCTTGACATGTCCAGCACAGTATCTGCTGCAGTTCCTGCTTCAACAGGAGCCACTTATATGTGTTACGTTTGAAAGCTGGTTAGTAACTCTCTTTGTCAAAACCCCCCAACAAAAACTGACTTTTAAGTAGGACTTAAGATGCTGTATAACATTAAATACCTTAAGTTCTCAAGCTTTCTAGTCTTTCATATGTTGGAGCTGTTGGTAGGCAGACAGGAAGCTGTGTTATCAGTGTGAGCAGTCAGAAATTCTGATACGTCCTGCCCTGGTGTCAGGTTGTCTGTTGAAGCGAGGAGTGAGTAAGTGCAATATCGCTCATATAATAAGTAAAATATTCCCAGTTTATCTGAAAAGATGTGTGTCCTGGGTTCAGCTATAGCAGTCATTTTTCTCCTTCTTAGTAGCTGGTGCAGTGCTGTGTGTTTGACTTTCAGCCCAGGAACAACGCTGATAACACCGATGTTTTTAGTTGTTGCTAAGTAATGTTTACTCTGACCAAGGACTTTCTCAGTCTCATGCTCTGCCAGGGAGGAGGGGAAGCCGGGAGGAAGCAGAGACAGGACACCTGACCCAAACTAGCCAAAGGGGTATTCCATACCACAGCACATCATGCCCAGTATATAAACCGGGGGGAGTTACCCGGAAGGCCCTGATCACTGCTGGGGTCGGGCTGGGTATCGGTCGGCGGGTGGTGAGCAATTGTATCCTCTCCCCTTGTTATTCCCCTTATCATTATTATAATTGGTGGTAGCAGTAGTGGTTTTGTATTATACCTTAGCTATTGGACTGTTCTTATCTCAACCCGCGGGAGTTACATTCTTCCGATTCTCCTCCCCATCCCTCCGGGAGCGGGGGGAGGAAGAAGGGGGGGAGTGAGCGAGTGGCTGCATGGTTCTGGGTTGCCAGCTGGGCTTAAACCACAACAGATCTTTGTGGTGCCCATCGTGGGGCACGAAGGGTTGAGATAATGACAGATATGACCAGAGTGTGTCTAATCATATTTGTGATAAGCATTCATTGTTTTGGATTAATAGTCACTTGTCACAATGCTGATTTATTTGCTCTCAGAGTTGTTGTGCTTGATCTCAGAGTTTTAGCATGTCGTACCTTACTTAGAGCCAATATTTGCTGTTTTACTGTTTATCGGCTGGGGGGCCTGGGCTAAGGTTCTTTTCTCTCTGTACTTCATGGTAATGACTGTAATGTAATACAATAGAATCACTGATCATGAAACTGGTCTGGCTGGCGTTCCCAGCATGGTCATCACCTTTATACATTGGGAGGCATATAATGGAATTTTTTAGTAATTATACATCTTTCTTGTTCCTCCCCTCGGGGAGTCAACCTATGGAGGACATATTCCCTCACACCCTCCGCTCCTCCACCAGGCTATTTACAGTGGGAGTAGATTCTGGAAAAGTTAAAGATCTTGAATATCCTTTCAATGCCCTTGAAAGCACCCTGCTCCTTTTGCTGGGAACCAGCTTGTTGCTGTATATGCTCTCTCTGTTTTGCCTACAACCCCACCACCCTGAAAATGCCTGATCTTGTCCGATCTTGAAAGCTAAGCAAGGTCAGCCTCGGGTCTGCTCTAGGGTTAAATGATGATATAAGAGGACCACCAAGAGATTCTGCCCGAGGCTGGACAGTCATGAGTGGCAGGGTGTGTGGGACAGTATGGGCAAATACCTAGTCCAGTGGACCCCTCCAGTGCTTTGGAAGCATCAGAGACGGAAGGCAGCTATATGGAGTCCCCTGCGACAAGATGCAGAAACTGCTGAAGGAGAGGGTGAATCAAGTCAGTTTGCAGAGGTGAAAGCAATCCAGCTGGCCTTAGACATTGCTGAAGGAGAAAAGTGGCCAGTACTTTATCTCTATACTGACTCATGGATGGTGGCAAATGCCCTGTAGGGGTGATTGCAGCAATGGAAGCAGAGCAACTGGCAACGCAGAGGTAAACCCATCTGGGCTGCTGCACTGTGGCAAGATATTGCTGCCCAGGTGCAGAATGTGATGGTGAAGGTACGCCACGTAGATGCTCATGTACCCAAGAGTCGGGCCACTGAGGAACACCAGAACAACCAGCAAGTGGATAAAGCTGCTAAGATTGAAGTGGCTCAGATGAACTTAGACTGGCAACATAAGGGTGAATTATTTTTAGCCCAGTGGGCCCATGATACCTCAGGCCATCAAGGCAGAGATGCAACATATAGATGGGCTCGTGATCGAGGGGTGGACTTAACGATGGACACTATTGCCCAAGTTATTCAGGAATGTGAAACGTGCTGCAATTAAGCAAGCCAAGGGGTTAAAGCCTCTCTGGCATCGAGGACGATGGCTGAAGTACAAGTATGGGGAGGCCTGGCAGATTGACTATATTACACTCCCACCAACCCGCCAAGGCATGCGCCATGTGCTTACCATGGTGGAAGCAACCACCAGCTCCTTGTTAGTAGCTGGTGCAGTGCTGTGTTTATGACTTTCAGCCCGGAACACTATCCTGGGCCTTGAGAAACAAGTCTTGTGGCGACATGGCACCCCAGAGAGAATTGAGTCAGACAATGGGACTCATTTCCGGAACAACCTCATAGACACTTGGGCCAAAGAGCATGGCATTGAGTGGGTATATCACATCCCCTATCATGCACCAGCCTCTGGGAAAATCGAACAGTACAATGGGCTGTTAAAAACTACCCTGAGAGCAATGGGTGTTGGGACTTTCAAACACTGGGATACACATTTACCAGAAGCCACCTGGTTGGTCAACAGTAGGGGATCTGCCAACAGGGCTGGCCCAGCCCAATCAGAACTTTTACGTACTGTAGAGGGGGATAAAGTTCCTGTGGTGCACATAAAGAATTTCCTGGGGAAGACAGTCTGGGTTATTCCTGCTTCAGGTAAAGGCAAACCCACTCGTGGGGTTGCTTTTGCTCAGGGACCTGGATATACTTGGTGGGTAATGCAGGAAGATGGGGAAGTCCAATGTGTACCTCAAGGGGATTTAATTTTGGGAGAAAGCAGCCAATGAACTCAATTGTATGCTGTTGCCCGCTATATAACACTTTTATAGCCCACCAGCTAGGTATCTTCAGGTTACCAGCAACTGACCCTGACTTCCCTCCGATCATCACCCCAACAAAGAATGAACTTTGAGGAAACCAGATGAGCTCAGCAGTGACCAGACAAGTTTGGCGGTGTCATCAGCAGGCAACAACCCAGCACTACACACTGTCCTTCCTGCCCTGAAAGACTGTTACAAGAGATGGAGCCTGACATCATGGACTGGATGAATTCAGAAGCTTTATAGGGATTGATCCATGGACTAGGGAATGATATCTCTCTCTTTGTGTGTGTGTGTATATATATGTGTGTGTATATATTTATGAGACAAAAGCGATGCTATTTTTTAAAATATGGGATCTGAGCATGACGTGAATGGTATTGAATAAGGGGTGGATAGTGTCCTGGGTTCAGCTATAGCAGTCTTTTTTCTTCTTCTTAGTAGCTGGTGCAGTGCTGTGTTTTTTAACTTTCAGCCTGGGAACAACGCTGATAACACCAATGTTTTTAGTTGTTGCTAAGTAATATTTACTCTGACCAAGGACTTTCTCAGTCTCACGCTTTGCCAGGAAGGAGGGGAAGCCGGGAGGAAGCAGAGACAGGCCACCTGACCCAAACTAGCCAAAGGGGTATTCCATACCAGGGCACATCATGCCCAGTATATAAACTGGGGGGAGTTACCCAGAAGGCCCGGATCACTGCTCAGGTCGGGCTGGGTATCGGTCAGCGGGTGGTGAGCAATTGTATCCTCTCCCCTTGTTATTTCCCTTATCATTATTATTATTGGTGGTAGTTGTAGTGGTTTTGTATTATACCTTAGTTACTGGACTGCTCTTATCTCAACCCGCGGGAGTTACATTCTTTCGATTCTCCTCCCCGTCCCTCTGGGAGCATGGGGAGGAAGAAGCAGGGGAGTGAGTGAGTGGCTGCATGTTTCTGGGTTGCCAGCTGGGCTTAAACCACAACGATATGAGAGAACAATGTCTCATTTTCCTGAATTTGAATCAAAGAGATGTTTTAGGAATCTGCAAGATGGAGAACTTCAGACTGTGAGGGATGCTCGGGCTTGTCCACCCAGAGCTAGTTCAGTGAGTAAAGCCATGGCAAAGAGCTTACCCATGAGGTGCCAACACTAACCAGTGAAAAAGGAAGCCTCTGGCATGGCCATTGGTGGCTGATGCCAAAGGGCTGACACAGGAAGAGCTGGGAGGTCGGGGGCAGGTTCAAGTCTCCCGAAATGTAGTAGAATTATGATGATTATTGTATGTATTTAGGAGTAACTTTGTGTCTGCTGCTTCCCAGACAGACTATATCACAAAACCTTGTCTTAACAAAAAAGAATGATTTGACTTTTTTAGATAAATTGCATGATGGGGAGAAAGGATGTCTGTGCCTTTATCGATCACAGGCTTGGCTTTCTGATCAATAGAAAGTTTTACGTACACTTGAGTGACATTAACCTTAACAACTCATCCTTGAAACCAGTCAGCACTAATACAAACTGATGGTTTCCCAGAACACTGCAGTGTCTGTAACTCACAGAGAAGGGAGGTTGGCAGTCAATCCCCTCTCTACCATATTGCTGTTTAGACAGTTCATTTGTCAGTGTGACTCATAGTCATTTCTGTACTGATGTGTGCATGGCCAAAGCATGCCTGCATTGTGAAGCATGAGTAAGCGTGGACCAGGCACACACACAGTTTTTTATTTACTGCAGGAATTCCCTATGATTATGTAACTCTATCAGGAAATCAAGAGAACAACTGCGAAATCTCATTAACAGGGAAAAATACAAGTGTGGATAGGAAATGCATTCAGATGTCATAAAAATATGTAGATGAACTCTGCTTCACTGACTCATTGGCTATGGATGAAATTTGCCTGGGAAAAAACATTAGTGTAGCTAAGTAACCCTGTTTGCCTTGAATGTAAATTAATTATCTGAGCATTTTTGACAGCGGTTAGGTTGGAAGGAAGCTCTTTGTGCATTTTTTCTGTCTCTTTGGCTTTGAGGAAGAGATTTGCAGATTATAAGAAGTCATAACAGAAACCATTCAAGCTTTGGGGACTTGTTTTACACACAGCAAAACTACCAGCACAGTTACAGTTTGTCCATGTATGAATAACCTTGCATTTGAAGGTCTTTTCCAACGCAGTTGATTATGATTTGCACATGGTTCTGGTGTGGGAAGTTTATTCTGAATGTCATTTTATAATTCCTATTATGGTACCTTGTAATTAGGGAAGTGGGGCTATTTTTATTCTTCTTTCAAGTCCTGTTCATTTAGTTCACTGAAATTTAAATACAAAACATTATGCAAGTTCTATTTCTTTAAGTAAACATGGCTTGAGCCATGTGTGGAAATCCCCACGCCCCATTTTCCAGGCTTAGCGGTACTTGTAGGAGACAGGACTTATGGTTTTGTCAGTCTTCCTCCCAACAGAAGACCAGAAATCAAAAAAAGCAAATAAATATGACAAGGAAACGTTGCAGAACACAAAGCCCTGACAGGAGCACTTGTCAGAGAGGAGCAGACACAACTTAATTTGCCTCCAAGTAAAGATGGTTTGAGCTACGGTTATTCTCCATGGTCTCTGCCCATAGGATAGGGATTTTAATAGCTCTGGAAGCGGAGGCAGAAGGGGCTGGCAGCATTACAAAGGGGGATGAGGGTGTTTGCTTGTGCCCTCTTTGTTTCTACAGATACTTTCTGAGTAAGTGGCTTGAGCATTGCATTTACTTAGAGCTGCACACTTGGTTGGTTCATTCCCTACTGGCTCCCAAATACTTGTAAAAAATTAGCTTTAATGAGACTATCCTGATGCACTTGCCTGACACCGCTCCTGCAATTCTGCACAGTGGCTGAAGAAGTGCATGTCCCTGTGTCGTGGTTTAAGCCCAGCTGGTAACTCAGAACCATGCAGCCGCTCGCACACTCCCCCCCTTCTTCCTCCCCCCACTCCCTGGCAGAGCATGAGACTGAGAAAGTCCTTGATCGGAGTAAACGTTACTCAGCAAAATCTAAAAACATTGGTGTTATCAGCGTTCTTCCCAGGCTGAAAGTCTAAAACACAGCACTGCACCAGCTACTAACAAGGAGCTGGTGGTTGCTTCCACCATGGTAAGCACATGGCACTTGCCTTGGCGGGTCAGTGGGAGTGTGATAGAGTCAGTCTGCCAGGCCTCCCCATATTTGTACTTCAGCCATTGTCCTCCATACCAGAGAGGCTTTAACTGCTTGGCTTGCTTAATTGCAGCACGTTTCACATTCCTGAATAACCTGGGCAATAGTGTCCATTGTTAAGTCCACCCCTCGATCACGAGCCCATCTATATGTTGCATCTCTGCCTTGATGGCCTGAGGTGTCATGGGCCCACTGGGCTAAAAATAATTCACCCTTATGTTGCCAGTCTAAGTTCATCTGAGCCACTTAAATCTTAGCAGCTTTATCCACCTGTTGGTTGTTCTGGTGTTCCTCAGTGGCCCAACTCTTGGGTACATGAGCATCTACATGGCGTACCTTCACCACCAGGTTCTGCACCCGGGCAGCGATATCTTGCCACAATGCAGCAGCCCAGATGGGTTTACTTCTGCACTACCAGTTGCTCTGCTTCCATTGCTGCAATCACCCCCACAGGGCATTTGCCACCATCCATGAGTCAGTATAGAGATAAAGTACTGGCCATTTTTCTCATTCAGCAATGTCCAAGGCCGGCTGGATGGCTTTCAACTCTGTTAACTGACTCCATTCACCCTCTCCTTCAGCAGTTTCTGCAACTTGTCTCAGGGGACTCCACACAGCTGCCTTCCATCTCTGATGCTTTCCCACAATACAGCAGGACCCATCAGTAAACAAGGCATATTGCTTTTCACTCTCTGACAGTTCATTATATGGTGGGGCCTCTTCAGCACGCATCACCTCCTCTTCTGGTGACATCCCAAAATCTTTGCCCTCTGGCCAGTCCACGATGACTTCTAGAATTCCTGGACGACTGGGATTTCCTATTCGAGCTTGTTGTGTAATTAGTGTGGCCCACTTACTCCATGTAGCATCAGTTGCATGATGTGTAGAGGAGACCCTGCCTTTGAACATCCAGCCCAGCACAGGCAACCGGGGTGCCAGGAGGAGCTGTGCTTCAGTTCCAATCCCTTCTGAAGCAGCTTGAACCCCTTCATAGGCTGCCAGTATCTCTTTTTCAGTGGGAGTATAGCTGGCCTCGGATCCTCTATATCCCTGACTCCAGAAGTCGAGGTATCGACCCTGAGTCTCCCCTGGAGCTTTCTGCCAGAGGCTCCAGGTAGGACCATTCTCCCCAGCTGCGGTATAGAGCACATTTTTCACATCTGGCCCTGTCTGGACTGATCCAATGGCTACTGCATGAACTCTCTCTCGTTTAATTTGTTCAAAGGCTTGTTGTTGCTCAGGGCCCCATTTGAAATCATTCTTCTTCCGGGTGACATCATAGAGAGGGCTTACAATCAGACTGTAAATTGGGATGTGCATTCTCCAGAACCCCACAACACCTAAGAAAGCTTGTGTTTCTTTCTTATTAGTTGGTGGAGACATTGCTGTTATCTTGTCGATCACATCTGTGGGGATGTGGCAATGTCCATCTTGCCATTTTATTCCCAAAAACTGAATCTCCTGTACAGGTCCCTTGACCTTACTCCGTTTTATGGCAAAACTGGCCTTCAGCAGGATTTGGATTATCTTCCTCCCTTTCTCAAAAACAACTTCTGCTGTATTGCCCCACACGATAATGTCATCAATGTATCGCAGGTGTTCAGGAGCTTGCCCCTGTTCCAGTGCAGTCTGGATCAATCCATGGCAGATCGTAGGGCTGTGTTTCCACCCCTGGGGCAGTCGGTTCCAAGTGTACCGGACGCCCCTCGAAGTAAAAGCAAAATGTGACCTGTACTCTGCTGCCAAAGGGATTGAAAAAAATGCATTGGCAGTACCAGTTGTGGCATCCCACTTGGCTGCCTTTTTGATTCTCTTTTGTAATGAAGTTATAGCATGTCCAGTATGGTAGCACTTAATGGTGGTGTGACTTCATTCAGGCCACGATAGTCTACTGTTAGTCTCCACTCTCCATTAGACTTTTGCACTGGCCTTATGGGGCTATAAAAGGCTGAGCAGGTTCTGCCGATCACTCCTTGGCTCTCCAGTCTACGGATCAGCTTATGGATGGGAGTCAGGGAGTCTCGGTGTGATATTGCCGCTGGTGCACTGTTGTGGTCGCAACTGGCTCTTGTTGTTCTTCAACCTTCAGCAACCCCACAACAGAAGGATCCTCTGAGATACCGGGCAAGGTAGACAGCTGCTTAATTTCCTCTGTCTCCAAGGCAGCTATACCAAAAGCCCATCAATACCCTTTTGGGTCTTTGAAGCACCCTCTCCTGAGATTGTCTATGCCAAGGATGCATGGAGCCTCTGGACCAGTCACAATGGGGTGCTTTTGCCACTCCTTCCCAGTCAGGCTGATTTCAGCCTCCAGTACAGTCAACTCTTGGGATCCTCCTGTCACTCCAGAAATACAAGTGGGTTCCACCCCTTGATAGATTGATGGCATCAAGGTACTCTGTGCACCGGTATCTACTAGGGCCTTATACTTCTGTGGGACTGATGTGCCAGGCCATCTGATCCACACAGTCCAGTAAACCCAATTGTCCCTCTCCTCCACCTGGCTGGAGGCAGGGCCCCTCTAATAGTGATCACAAGATTGTCCTCTCATGTCTTGTAGAAAGGGGTTAGTATTCCTTATCACAGGAGCTGGAGTAAAATCAGCTCTTCCACTCCATCTGGGAAACTGCTCACCAGAGACTGGAGCAGCAACTTTCTTGGGAGGATCATCCTTGACCATTGTTCTCCTCTTCAGTTCACGCACCCGTTCCTCCAGAAATGAGGTAGGTTTTCCATCCCACTTTGTCATGTCTTCTCTGTGATCCCGCAGGTAAAACCATACGGTGGCCTGTGGCATGTATCATCTCGTATATTTTCTCTCTCGAGCAGTAGGGCGCCTTTTTTTAATAGTTGAGACATGTCTTGGTACACGTGGGGAGCTGGATAGATCGGATAAATCGTCTCTCAATTATGTGAACTCCTGGGACAGTTTTTCCACAGCTGAAATGATGGAAGGGGTGAGATCGTCTTCGAACTCTCGGAGTTGACAAATCACTTAATCCACTCTTTGTGGTGCTACGTCATTCCAGGTCATTGATGCGAATGAATGGGCATATGATGGTGGTTTAAGTTTCTGCCACATGGGTTGTGTACATTCGACTTCATCTGGATCTACAGGTGCATTCCTGGCATCTGGCCTATGATAGATCATTTCTAGAATGGCTGATTCCTTCAGGGACTGGATGTCTCTCTCTGTCGCTGTCCACTTGCCTGGGTGACATATAACATCGTCTTTGTAGGGAAACCTTTCCTTCACAGCTGCCAAGAGCTGCCTCCAAAGGCTGAGGGCTCACTTCTCTTTTGTAATCGCTTTGTCAATTCCCCATTCCCTAGCAAGTGATGCCAGCTGCTTGGCTTCCCTACCTTCTAGTTCATGACCATCGGCCCCATTTTCCCAGCATCGGAGCAACCCGGTGACGATGTGGTCCCCTGGAAAACGGGTGAAATCTTTTCACGTATTCTGCAGCTTGGTTGAGGTCCGGGGTCGAGAAGTGACCTCTTCTTCTTCTTCCTCTTCCCTGATTCCTGTATTAATAACTCTTGTTCAGATGCTGTCCCCTGTAGTAAGTGCATTGGGTCTTCATCTTTTTAACTGCACAGGTTGCTCTTTGTGCCTCTCGTTTGCTTTTCCCCTTGCTTACAGGGGCAACTGATTTTGGAAAGAATTGGTCATTTTGTTTAGTTGCACTGTCTATCAATCTCTGTGTTTGTAATGGCTGCAGTGTCTGCCACTAGGGTTGGAGTGGCTGCAGTGTCTGTTGCCAGGGTTGGTGCAGCTGCTGTGCTTGGGGGTTGGGTAGCACCAACATCTTTTTTGTCTGTTGCTGTCGGGGTTTGTGTAGTTGCTGTACTTGTCACTGAGGTTGCTGTAGCTGCGGTGCTTGGAGTTGGAGTAGCTGCAGTGCTTGGAGCTTGAGTGGCTACGTTGTCTGTTGTGGTCATGGTTTGAGCAGCTGCTGTGCTTGTCACTGGGGTTGGTGTAGCTGCTGTACTTGGAGTTGGAGTGGCTGCATTGTCTGTTGCTTTGCCATCAGATCACTTTGAAGGTGCTCAATAGTGTTGAGCAGGGCTCTGTAGGCATAGGCAAAGCCCCAGCACGTTGCCATGATTTTTCCCTGTCTGCTATAACCTGGACGACAGCATACCTCGTTTAAGTGTTTTACTATTTTTCTGGATTTTCCACTTGTTCATTGGTGAAGTTCCAAAGCACTGGAGGGGCCCACTGGCCTAGATACTTGCCCATACTATCCCACACACCCTGCCACTCATGACTGTCCAGCCTTGGGGAAAATCTCTTGGTGGTCCTCCTATATCATTGTCTAACCCTAGAGAAAACCTGAACCCAACAATGCTTAATTTTTGAGATCGTTCGAGATAGATAGGGTGTTCTCAGGGTGGGATGGCCATGGGTAAAGCACACTCTGTATGTGTGCCAACATGCTGATCCCTCGCACCAGCAGCAGGCAGGTCTCAAGGGTATTCAGAGGCCATCCAAAACCTTTAGAACTCTCAAATGCTGCTGTAAATAGCCTGGTGGGGGAGCGTGGGGTATAAGGGAATGTCTCCTTCATAAGCTGACCCCCCGAGGAGGAAAAAAAAAAGATGTGTAATTGCTAAAAAATTCCATTACGTAACTCCCAAAGTATAGAGGTGATGACCACACTGGAAACGCCAGCCAGACCAGTTTCATGATCACTGATTCTATCGTATTACAAGTCATTACCATGAAGTGCAATGAAACAATAACCTTAGCCCAGGCCCTAAAGCCAATAAATAATAAAACAGCAAATACTGGCTGTAAGAAAGATACGACATGGTGAAACTCCGAGATCAAGCGCAACAACTCTGAGAGCAAATGAATCAACATTGTGACAAGTGACTATTAATCCGAAACAATGAATGCTTGTCACAAATATGATTAGACACACTCTGGTCAGTTCTGTTGTTATCTCAACCCTTCGAGCCCCACGTTGGACCCCACAAAGAACTGTCGTGGTGTAAGCCCAGCCGGTAACTCAGAACCATGGAGCCACTCGCTCACTCCCCCCCTTCTTCCTCCCCCCGCTCCCGGAGGGATGGGGAGGAGAATCGAAAGAATATATCTCCCACGGGTCAACTTAAGAGCAGTCCAGTAACTAAGGTATAATATAAAACCAGTACTGCTACCTGACTTGAAATGGAACTGATAGGGCAGTTGATGCCATCTACCTGGACTTGTGCAAAGCGTTTGGCACTGTCTCGCACAACATCCTTGTCTCTAAATTGGAGGGACATCAATTTGATGGATGGACCATTTGGTGGATAAAGACTTGGCTGGATGGCAGCACGCAGAGTTGCGGTCAATGGCTCAATGTACAACTGGAGACAGGTAACAAGTGGTGTCCCTCAGGGGTTGGTGTTGGGACCAATCTTGTTCAACATCTTTGTTGGTGACATGGACAGTGCAATTGATGCACCCTCAGCAAGTTTTCTGACGACACCAAGCTGTGTGGTTTGGTTGATATGCTGGAGGGAAGAGGTGTAATCCAGAGGGACCTTGACACACTTGTGAGGTGGGCCAATGCCAACCTCATGAAGTTCAACATTGTCAAGTGCAAGGCCCTACTCCTGGCTCAGGGCAATCCCAGGCACAGCTACAGGTTGGGTGGAGAAGAGATTCAGAGCAGCCCTGCTGAGAAGGACTTGGGGGTGTTGGTTTGTTGTGGTTTAAACCCAGCTGGTAACTCAGAACCATGAAGCCGCTCGCTCACTTCCCCCCACTTCTTCCTCCCCCCACTCCTGGAGGGATGGGGAGGAGAATCGAAAGAATGTAAATCCCACGGGTTGAGATAAGAACAGTCCAGTAACTAAGGTATAATACAAAACCACTACTGCTGCCACCAATAATAATAATGATAAGGGAAATAACAAGGGGAGAGAACACAATTGCTCACCACCCGCCGATGGATACCCAGCCTGACCCAAGCAGTGATCTCGGCCTTCCGGGTAACTCCCCCCAGTTTATATGCTGGGCATGACGTGCCATGGTATGGAGTACCCCTTTGGCCAGTTTGGGTCAGGTGTCCTGTCTCTGCTTCCTCCCGACTTCCCCTCCCTGGCAGAGCATGAGACTGAGAAAGTCCTTGATCAGCTTAAACATTACTAAGCAACATCTAAAAACATTGGTGTTATCAATGTTGTTCATAGGCTGAAAGTCATAAACACAGCACTGCACCAGTGACTAAGAAGGAGAAAAATGGCTGCTGCAGCTGAACCCAGGTCACCCCTATAGCTGCTGCTGATCTGTGCATTTACACAGGCACGCGTGCATTTTCGCAAGCGTCTAGGCACCGGGTGTTTGCACAAGGGACATGACCATGCAGTAAAGCCAGCTAAGAGCCTCCATGGTTGTCTGGAAAACTCTGTAGGCTCCTAGAGGAGAGGTTTGCTCTGGCTTGGGTTTAGTTTTGCTTTGATTTCAACATGCCTGAATATTCAGTCTTGGCAGAGAGCAAGTTAAGTACGTGTCCCTTCAGCATTTTATGAAACAAAGCAATGCAGGTATCTTTAAGTGAGACATGATATGAACTGTACAGCTAATAAGTTTGGAATAGTTCTGGGAGTTAAGAATTTACATGTCTTCATTAATTATTAGATGTTATTAGTGAGTGGCTAAGGAAATGGGAAGCTCTAAGCGTTCTTTTGAAGTAGTGTACCCAAATTAGGCTAAATAAATAAATAAATCTAAAAGTGTGTTGGGGAATGTCTGCTCTAAAGAATTTTCTAAATACACAAATCACACTTATTAAATCTTTTAACTGTAAAAATATTATTACTGTTACACTAGGGAAATCCATTCAGAATTATAAAATATTTGGAAACTCTTTCTGTGTTTCATGTCAGTGGAAAGGTTGTAAGTTTAATAGGAATTAAAAACAAAAAAAGGTTTTGGGATAAAGTTTTAAAAGCCATCTTTCCCCCTTTCTTTGTGTGTGTGCCAATTTTCAATAAGAAATGTGTTCCCCTTTTAGTCTTGTTTAAAATAAACTACATGTATAACAAGGTATCGAAATTTATTTGTGCTATGTTAGCACTAAGGACAGGTTTTTAAGGGGTCATAAAAAATATTAGTTTCCACTTTATGGTCCCGAGTTGCTTTTTCTGCATATTAAATTTGATGCTACGAAGGGATAGATGTGATATATGTAACTCTCCCTCATTGTAATTTCTTTCACCTTAATGCAGCCAACAAATCCTGTCTTTCTAGTAGGAGGGGAGAATTTCCCTTGACTTGTGCCATAAAATTCAGCAGTAGGAAAGTGTGGGGCATCTGCTCATGCGGGTCATTCCATGTGACCAAATAAGCTCTTCTTATGGCAAAGGAGGCAGGATGAGGTGCTGAATTCTCCATGAATTAACTTTATACCTGCTTTTATTTACCCTTTTATCTCTATTTCACTTTACAGTATTTATTTTATACCGCTTGTGTGTTCCTTCATCAAAATATTTAGGGTTGTGTACAAATAAGACAGACTTTCCTGTTAGTATTTAAGAAGCAGTACAGAAGAGTATATTGTTTTATAATTAAAATACAATTTATGAACCAGAAATTATCACAGATGCAAATTTATACTTTGCAAATTTTTTTTCTTAATAAGAATATGTATAATTTCATCTGGGGAGAAAGCAGCATTAAAATGAGCGAGCCTGGGGAGTATTGCCATTCACACAGACACACACATGCATACGCTTGCATGCACAAAAGAGCCACAGTGAGCTGTGTGCTCGAGAAGCAAACTCCTATGAATGGCCCTCGAAAACCTGTGCTGGCTCAAGAAAGCTGAAGCCCTCCTTGCTCAGCCATTGAGGGCCAGATCCCCTGCAATGGGGATCCCGTGATGGTGGCAAAGTGAGGGCACTGATAGCCCAGTGTATTTCTGCTTTTGGAACTCTGGGTCTTTCTGATTAGGACCTGCAACTGCTCACCAGATGGGTTTTTCCAAGCCTTCATAGCTGTAATTAAAATGGCTGGTCAGGCCAGGTCGTGGTTTAAGTTGAGCCGGTAACTTAGAACTATGCAGCTGCTTGCTCACTCCCCCCTTCTTTCCTTCCTCCCCGCCACTCCTGGAGGGATGGGGAGGAGAATCAAAAGAATGTAAATCCCATGGGTTGAAGTAAGAACAGAACTAAGGTACAATACAAAACTGCTACTACTACCATCAATAATAATGCTAAGGGAAATAACAAGAGGAGAGAATATAAAACTAAAAGGGGAAAAGGAAAAGAAAACAATAAACACAAGTAATGCATAATACAATTGCTCACCACCTGCCAACCGATACCCAGCCCGACCCGAGCAGCGATCTGGGCCTTCCGGGTAACTCCCTCCAGTTTCTATACTGGGCATGACATGCTGTGGTATGGAATACCCCTTTGGCTAGTTTGGGTCAGGTGTCCTGTCTCTGCTTCCTCCTGACTTCTTGTGCCCCTCCTCCCTGGCAGAGCATGAGAGACTGAAAAGTCCTTGATTGGGGTAAGCGATACTTAGCAACAACTAAAACATTGCTGTGTTACCAGGATTGTTCTCAGACTAAAGCTGAAAGCACAGCACTGCACCAGCTACTAAGAAGGAGAAAAATAACTGTTACAGCTATACTCAGGACAGCAAAACATTTACTAAGGAACATTTAGATTAGACTTTTCCTTTAAGTCATTTGTTTCTTTTATTCTCACTTCCTAATTATAGATGAAATTTCCTTTCCTTTTGTTTTGTCGGGGAGCTGAGCGGCTGCCCTGTGGCTGTGGGGCAGGAAGGCTGCACCCCTGGGTGGGTGACTGGGGCTCTGCTGAGTGCCAGGAGGTTCCAGCACTCGTAATTCCTCCAGCAATTTGGTTTCACTTCTTCAGTGCCATTTACTTTTACCACTTGTCCTGTATCTCTGGAAAATTTCTAGGAATTATTGTAGCCCTTTGTGAGACCTTTGATTATTTTTGCTTTGGACCAAGGCAGAGTAATGAAGAGATGACTCCTTCCCACTCTTCATTTTATCTTTTGCCTTCTGGCTCTCAGACCTCGGCAGTGTGTGTGCATGTGTGTGTACATGCTTATGTAATGATTTGCACAGCATAACTTCGGGCACTCTGTAGACTGCAGCTGGCAAAACTGCTGTGATAGGAAGTGCTGCCGAGCACTAAATCAGTGTATGCCTACTGTAAAGAAACAGCTCTTGATAGAAGCCCTATAACTGGAGGTATTTAAAGCCAGATATGACCCTGCACTAAATAGTATGTTCCAAAGAACAATCCTAGATTTAAAATAAAACCCAGGTTTACAAACTCCTTAGGCTTAAAAATAAAACATTAAAGAAAAGCCCCAGAAAATTTACTGGCACAAAGACAGAAAGGCTTGCCTGCCCTGTGTTGTGCTGATAAGATAAAAAGTTTAAACTGTCCAGATTCCACAGCTGAAAAAATAAGCTAAGTGGTTTGTTCCTTTTTTAATTTCTCTGTTCCATGTGTTGCATGGTGTTACCCATTTCCATGTGGCTCAGCGGATATTGTATGAAGGCATCAGCATCACTTCCAGTGTGGCTCTGACCTCCTTGTGTTTCCAGGCCTGTATTGCTAATTGAAGTCCCCAGAGCAGTTGGTGCTGCTGTCGTAGCAGGGCTGGCGCTGTGGTCCAGGGCTGAGGCTCTGCCACCACAGCTCCGAGCACAACCCCAGCCTGATGGCAGTGCTTTATACCCTTGTCTGAAGCAAGTGGAACTTAGTAGCACCAGCTACTAAGAAGGAGAAAAATAACGGTTAGAAATGAACCCAGGACAGTATCCACCCCTAATTACATACCATTCACGTCATGCTCAGATGCCACAATTTTCAATATTCTATCGCTTTTTGTCTCATACATCAAACACACAGGCACATACACACACACACACAAAGAGACGGATATCATTCCTTAATCCATGGACCATCCCTATAAAGTTTGCTGAGTTCATTCAGTCAGGCTCCATCTGTTGTAACAGTCTTTCAGGGCAGAAGGGACGGTGTGTAGTGTAGAATTGTTGTCTACTGATAACACTGCCGAACTCATCTGGTCACTGCTGAGCTTGTCTGTTTTCATTCTTTGTTGAAGTTCATTCTTCGTTGGGGTGATGATCAGAGGGAAGTCAGGGTCAGTCGATGGTGACCTGAGGACAGTTCTGGGAGACTCCCACTTCTGCTGCTGGCTTTTCCCATGACTTTATTCTCTGCTGACGATCATGACAGCACATATCTTCTTTTCAAAGCCCAGAGTGGCAGAGATGGGCATTTAGCTGATGGACTATAGAAGTGTTATGTATCAGGCAACAGCATATAATTGAGTTCATTGGCTGTTTTCCTCCATAATTGAATCTCCTTGAGGTACACATCAGACTTTCCTACTTTCTAGTTCGTGACCGTCGGCCCCATTGTCCCAGCATTGGAGCAACCAGGTGACGATGTGCTCCCCTGGAAGACGGCTGAAATATTTTCACATATTCCGCAGCTCAGTTGTCCTGGGTTCAGCTATAGCAGTCATTTTTCTCCTTCTTAATAGCTGGTGCAGTGCTGTGTTTTTTAACTTTCAGCCTGGGAACAACGCTGATAACACCGATGTTTTTAGTTGTTGCTAAGTAATGTTTATTCCAACCAAGGACTTTCTCAGTCTCATGCTTTGCCAGGGAGGAGGGGAAGCTGGGAGGAAACAGACAGGACACCTGACCCAAACTAGCCAAAGAGGTATTCCATACCACAGCACATCATGCCCAGTATATAAACCGGGGGGAATTACCCGGAAGGCCCAGATCACTGCTCGGATCGGGCTTGGTATCGGTCGGCGGGTGGTGAGCAATTGTATCCTCTCCCCTTGTTATTCCCCTTATCATTATTATCATTGGTGGTAGCAGTAGTGGTTTTGTATTATACCTTAGTTGCGGGACTGCTCTTATCTCAGCCCGTGGGAGTTACATTCTTCCGATTCTCCTCCCCATCCCTCCGGGAGCGGGGGGAGGAAGAAGGGGGGGAGTGAGCGAGCAGCTGTGTGGTTCTGAGTTACCGGCTGGGCTCAAACCACGACAGTTCTTTTTGGCGCCCAGCGTGGGGCACGAAGGGTTGAGATAATGACAGATCTGACCAGAGTGTGTCTAATCATATTTGTGATAAGCATTCATTGTTACTACTCGTCACAATGGTGATTATTTGCCTCTCAGACTTGTTGCGCTTGATCTCAGAGTTTCAGCATGTCATACCTTACTTACAGACACTATTTGCTGTTTTAGTGTTTATCGGCTGGGGGGCCTGGGCTAAGGTTCTTGTTTCACTGTACTTCATGGTAATGACTTGTAATACAATAGACTCATTGATCATGAAACTGGTCTGGTTCGTGCTTCCAGTGTGGCCATCACCTCTATACTTTGGGAGGTATATAATGAAATATTTTAGCAATTGCATATCTTTTTTTTGCTCCTCGGGGGGTCAACTTACAAAGGAGGCATTCCTTTTCACCCCCCGTTCCCCCACCAGCCTATTTGCAACAGCAGTTGAGAGTTCTGAAGGTTTTAGATGGCCTTTGAATACCCTCGAAACCTGCCTGCTGATTGTGCTGGGGATCAGCATGTTGGCACACATACGGAGTGTGTTTTACCCACGGCCATCCCATCCTAGGAACATCCTATTTCGTTTAATCTTGAAAGTTAAGCAGTATCGGGTTCAAATCTGGTCTAGGGTTAGACGATGATATAGGAGGCCCACCAAGAGATTTTCCCTGAGGCTGGACAGTCATGAGTGGCAGAGTGTGTGGGATAGTATGGGCAAGTATCTAGGCCAGTGGGCCCCTCCAGTGCTTTGGAACTTCACCCCTGAACAAGTGCAACATCCGGAAAAACTAGTAAAACACTTAAATGAGGTGTGCTGTCATTCTGTTTATACCAGAGAGGGACAACTCGCTGCAACATGCTGGGGCTTGGCCTACGCCTACAGAGCCCTGCTCAACACTATCCAGCACCTTCAAAGGGACAAAAATGTCTCTGGATCTGATGGCAAAGCAACAGACAACACAGCTATGCCAACTACAAGCACAGCAGCTACTCAGACCCTGACCACAACAGACAACACAGCTACTCCAAGTACAGCAGCTACATCAACCCCAGTGACAAGCACAACAGCTACTCAAACCCTGACCACAACAGACAACGCAACTACTCCAACTTCAAATACAGCAGCTACACCAACCCCAGTGACAAGCACAACAGCTACTCAAATCCCGACAGCAACAGACAATGTGGCTACTCCAAGCACCGCAGCCACACCAACCCCAGTGACAAGCAGAGTAGCTACTCAAACCCCGACAGCAATAGTCAATGTGGCTACTCCAAGCACCGCAGCTACACCAACCCCAGTGACAAGCACAGTAGCTACTCAAACCCTGACAGCAACAGACAATGCAGCTGTTGGTGTTACTCAACTCCCAAGCACAACAGCTGCACCAACCCCAGCAATAGACATTGCAATCACCCCAATCCTAGTGGCAGACACTGCAGCCACTCCAACCACAGTGACAAACACTGCAGCTAAACCAAATGGCCAGTTTGTGACAATGTCTGTTGCCCCTGTAAGCAAAAGCAAACGAGAGGCACAAAGAGCAACCCGCGAAGTGAAGAAAGATGAAGACCCAATGCAATTACTACAGGGAACAGCATCTGAACAAGAGTTACTACTACGTGGGTCAGAGGAAGAGGAAGAAGAAGAAGAGGTCACTTCTCGACCTCGGACCTCAACCGAGCTGCGGAATATGCGAAAAGATTTCACCCGTCTTCCAGGGGAGCACATTGTCACCTGGTTGCTCCGATGCTGGGACAATGGGGCTGATGGTCACGAACTAGAAGGTAGGGAAGCCAAGCAGCTGGGATCACTAGCTAAGGAAGGAGGAATTGACAAAGCGATTGCAAGAGAGAAGCGAGCCCTCAGCCTTTGGAGGTGGCTCCTGGCAGCTGTGAAGGAAAGGTTTCCCTACAAAGACGATATTACAAGTCGCTCGGCCAACTGGACCACGATAGAGAAAGGCCTCCAGTCCCTGAGGGAATCAGCCATTATAGAGATGATCATAGGCTGGATGCCAGGAACACATCCGTAGATCCAGATGAAGTCGAATGTACACGACCCATGTGGCGGAAACTTACACGGAGTGCACCATCATCATATGCCCACACATTGGCATCAATGACCTGGAATGAAGGAATATCACCAACAGTGGATTGCATGATTCGTCAACTCCGAGAGTTCGAAGACAATCTCACCCCTTCCATCATTTCAGCTGTGGAAAAACTGTCCCAAGAGTTCAAACAATTGAGAGACGATTTATCCGATCTATCCAGCTCCCCACGTGTACCAACCCATGTCTCAGCTATTAACAGAAGGCGCCCTACTGCTCGAGAAAGAAAATATAGGAGGTACACGCCACGGGCCACCCTATGGTTTTACCTGCGGGATCACGGAGAAGACATGAGAAAGTGGGATGGAAAACCTACTTCAGCTCTGGAGGAACGGGTGCGTGAACTGAAGAGGAGAACAATGGTCAAGGATGATCCTCCCAGAAAAGCTGCTGCTCCAGTCTCTGGTGAGCAGTTTCCCAGATGGAGTGGAAGAGCTGATTTTACTCCAGCTCCTGTGATAAGAAATACTAATCCTTTTCTACAAGACATACGTGGAGAATTTTTTGATCACTATTAGAGGGGCCCTGCCTCCAGCCAGGTGGAGGAGAGGGACAATCGAGTTTACTGGACTGTGTGGATCAGATGGCCTGGCACATCAGTCCCACAGAAGGATAAGGCTCTAGTAGATACCAGTGCACAGTGCACCCTGATGCCATCAAGGTATCAAGGGGTGAAACCCATTTATATTTCTGGAGTGACAGTAGGATCCCAAGCGTTAACTATGCTGGAAGCTGAAATCAGCCTGACTGGGAGGAAGTGGCAAAAGCACCCCATTGTGAATGGTCCAGGGGCTCCATGCATCCTTGGCATAGACTATCTCAGGAGAGGGTACTTCCAAGACCCAAAAGGGTATAGATGGGCTTTTGGTATCGCTGCCTTGGAGACAGAGGAAATTAAGCAGCTGTCCACCTTGCCCGGTCTCTCAGAGGATCCTTCT
The DNA here is from genome assembly GCF_004027225.2 of Strigops habroptila. Classification (NCBI taxonomy): domain Eukaryota; kingdom Metazoa; phylum Chordata; class Aves; order Psittaciformes; family Psittacidae; genus Strigops; species Strigops habroptila. The sequence goes on from NC_044301.2 coordinate 19,239,058, forward strand.
GTTGTGGGGTTGCTGAAGGTCGAAGAACAACAAGAGCCAGTTGCGACCACAACAGTGCACCGGCGGCAATATCGCACCAACCGAGACTCCTTGATTCCCATCCATAAGCTGATCCGTAGACTGGAGAGCCAAGGAGTGATCAGCAGGACCCGCTCACCATTTAATAGCCCCATAAGGCCAGTGCAAAAGTCTAATGGAGAGTGGAGATTAACAGTAGACTATCGTGGCCTGAATGAAGTCACACCACCATTGAGTGCTGCTGTACCGGACATGCTAGAACTTCAATATGAACTGGAGTCAAAGGCAGCCAAGTGGGATGCCACAATTGATATTGCCAATGCATTTTTCTCAATCCCTTTGGCAGCAGAATGCAGGCCACAGTTTGCTTTCACTTGGAGGGGCATCCAGTACACTTGGAACCGACTGCCTCAGGGGTGGAAACACAGCCCTAGCATCTGCCATGGATTGATCCAGACTGCACTGGAACAGGGGCAAGCTCCAGAACACTTGCAATACATTGATGACATCATCGTGTGGGGTGATACAGCAGAAGAAGTTTTTGAGAAAGGGAGGAAGATAATCCAAATCCTGCTGAAGTTCGGTTTTGCCATAAAATGGAGTGAGGTCAAGGGACCTGCACAGGAGATTCAATTTTTGGGAATAAAATGGCAAGATGGACGTCACCAGATCCCCACAGATGTGATCAACAAGATAACAGCAATGTCTCCACCAACTAACAAGAAAGAAACACAAGCTTTCTTAGGTGTTGTGTGGTTCTGGAGAATGCACATCCCAAATTACAGTCTGATTGTAAGCCCTCTGTACCACGTGACCTGGAAGAAGAATGATTTCAAATGGGGCCCTGAGCAACAACAAGCCTTTGAACAAATTAAACGAGAAATAGTTCATGCAGTAGCCCTTGGACCAGTCCGGGCCAGGCCAGATGTGAAAAATGTGCTCTATACTGCAGCTGGGGAGAATGGTCCTACCTGGAGCCTCTGGCAGAAAGCTCCAGGGGAGACTCGAGGTCGACCCCTTGGCTTTTGGAGTCGGGGATATAAAGGATCCGAGGCCAGCTATACTCCCACTGAAAAAGAGATACTGGCAGCCTATGAAGGGGTTCGAGCTGCCTCAGAAGTGATTGGAACTGAAGCACAGCTCCTCCTGGCACCCCGGTTGCCTGTGCTGGGCTGGATGTTCAAAGGCAGGGTCTCCTCTACACATCATGCAACTGATGCTACATGGAGTAAGTGGGCCACACTAATTACACAACGAGCTCAAATAGGAAATCCCAGTCATCCAGGAATTCTAGAAGTCATCATGGACTGGCCAGAGGGCAAAGATTTTGGGATGTCACCAGAAGAGGAGGTGACGCGTGCTGAAGAGGCCCCACCATATAATGAACTGTCAGAGAGTGAAAAGCAATATGCCTTGTTTACTGATGGGTCCTGCTGTATTGTGGGAAAGCATCAGAGATGGAAGGCAGCTGTGTGGAGTCCCCTGCATCAAGTTGCAGAAACTGCTGAGGGAGAGGGTGAATTGAGTCAGTTTGCAGAGGTGAAAGCCATCCAGCTGGCCTTGGACATTGCTGAATGAGAAAAATGGCCAGTACTTTATCTCTATAATGACTCATGGATGGTGGCAAATGCCCTGTGGGGGTGATTGCAGCAATGGAAGCAGAGCAACTGGCAATGCAGAGGTAAACCCATCTGGGCTGCTGCACTGTGGCAAGATATCGCTGCCCGGGTGCAGAACCTGGTGGTGAAGGTACGCCACGTAGATGCTCATGTACCCAAGGGTCGGGCCACTGAGGAACACCAGAATAACCAGCAAGTGGATAAAGCTGCTAAGATTGAAGTGGCTCAGATGGACTTAGGTTGGCAACATAAGGGTGAATTATTTTTAGCCCAGTGGGCCCATGACACCTCAGGCCATCAAGGCAGAGATGCAACATATAGATGGGCTCGTGATCGAGGGGTGGAGTTAACGATGGACACTATTGCCCAGGTTATTCACGAATGTGAAACATGTGCTGCAATTAAGGAAGCCAAACGATTAAAGCCTCTCTGGTATGGAGGACGATGGCTGAAGTACAAGTATGGGGAGGCCTGGCAGATTGACTATATTACACTCCCACCGACCCGCCAAGGCAAGCGCTATGTGCTTACCATGGTGGAAGCAACCACCGGCTGGCTGGAAACATACGCTGTGCCCCACGCCACTGCCCGGAACACTATCCTGGGCCTTGAGAAACAAGTCTTGTGGCAACATGGCACCCCAGAGAGAATTGAGTCAGACAATGGGACTCATTTCCGGAACAACCTTATAGACACTTGGGCCAAAGAGCATGGCATTGAGTTGGTATATCACATCCCCTACCATGCACCAGCCTCTGGGAAAATCGAACGGTACAATGGGCTGTTAAAAACTATACACTGAGAGCAATGGGTGGTGGGACTTTCAAACACTGGGATACACATTTGCCAAAAGCCACCTGGTTGGTCAACACTAGAGGGTCTGCCAACAGTGCTGGCCCAGCCCCATCAGAACTTTTACGTACCGTAGAGGGGGATAAAGTTCCTGTGGTGCACCTAAAGAATTTGTTGGGGAAGACAGTCTGGGTTATTCCTGCTTCAGGTGAAGGCAAACCCACTCGTGGGGTTGCTTTTGCTCAGGGACCTGGATATACTTGGTGGGTAATGCGGGAAGATGGGGAAGTCCCATGTGTACCTCAAGGGGATTTGATTTTGGGGGAAAACAGCCAATGAACTCAATTGTACGCTGTTGCCTGCTCTATAACACTTTTATAGCCCACCAGCTAGATATCTTCAGATCGCCAGCAACTGACCCTGACTTCCCTCCGATCATCACCTCTAACAAAGAATGAATTTTGAGGAAACCAGACGAGCTCAGCAGTGACCATATGAGTTTGGCGGTGTCATCAGCAGGCAACAATTCAGCACTACACACTGTCCCTCCTGCCCTGAAAGACTATTACAAGAGATGGAGCCTGACATCATGGACTGGATGAATTCAGCAATTTTACAGGGATTGGTCCATGGACTAGGGAATGATATCTTTCTCTGTGTGTGGGTGTGGGTGTATATATATGTGTATATATGGGACAGGGGCGATGGTGTGTTGAGAGATGTGGGATCTGAGCATGACGTGAATGGTATGGAATTAGGGGTGGATACTGTCCTGGGTTCAGCTATAGCAGTCATTTTTCTCCTTCTTAGTAGCTGGTGCAGTGCTGTGTTTTTTAACTTTCAGCCTGGTAACAACGCTGATAACACTGATGTTTTTAGTTGTTGCTAAGTAATGTTTATTCCAACCAAGGACTTTCTCAGTCTCATGCTTTGCCAGGGAGGAGGGGAAGCCGGGAGGAAGCAGAGACAGGCCACCTGACCCAAACTAGCCAAAGGGGTATTCTATATCACAGCACGTCATGCCCAGTATATAAACTGGGGGGAATTGCCCGGAAGGCCCAGATCACTGCTCGGATCGGGCTGGGTATCGGTCGGCGGGTGGTGAGCAATTGTATCCTCTCCCCTTGTTATTTCACTAATCATTATTATCATTGGTGGTAGCAGTAGTGGTTTTGTATTATACCTTAGTTACTGGACTGCTCTTTTCTCAACCCGTGGGAGTTACATTCTTTTGATTCTCCTCCCCATCCCTCCGGGAGCTGGGGGAGGAAGAAGGGGGGGAGTGAGCGAGCGGCTGTGTGCTTCTGAGTTACCGTCTGGGCTCAAACCTCGACATCAGTCAAAGTCAGGGATTTAGAAGTCACCTCTTCCTCTGATTCCTGTAGTAATTCCTTTCCTTCAGATGCTGTTCCCTCTAGTATGTGCATTGGGTCTTCATCTTCCTTCACTACATGACTTGCCCTTCGTGTCTCTTTTTTTCTTTTCCCCTTGCTTATTGGGGCATCTAATATTGGCACAGATTGGTCCTTTGGTTTAGCTTCAGTGTCTATCACTGTGGTTGTAGTGGCTGCAGTATCTTTCACTGGGGTTGGAGTGGCTGCAGTGTCTGTTGTCGGGGTTCGTGTAGCTGCGGTGCTTGGAGTTGGAGTAGCTGCGTTGCCTGTTGCTTTGCCATCAGATCCAGAGACATCTTTTTCCTGCTCCTTACAGAGCAGGGCTCTGTATGTGTAGGCCAAGCCCCAGCACTTTGCCATGATTTGTCCCTCTCTGTTATAACCAGAATGACAGCACACCTCATTTAATTGTTTTACTAGTTTTTCCAGATTTTGGACATGTTCGGGGTGAAGTTCCAAAGCACTGGAGTGGCCCACTGGCCTAGATACTTGCCCATACTATCCCACACACCCTGCCACTCATGACTGTCCAGCCTAGGGGAAGATCTTTTGGTGGTCCTCTTAGATCGTCTTTTAACCTTAGACAAGACCCAAGCCCAACCCTGCTTAGCTTCTGAGATCAGAAGAGTTAGGGCATTGTCAGGGTGGTATGGCCATGGGTAAAACACATGCAATATTTGTGGCAACATGCTGATTCCCAGCAAAAGAAGTAGGCAGGTTTCAAGGGTATCCAAAGGATATTCAAAACCTTTAGAATTCTCAAATGCTGCTGTAAATAGCCTGGTGGGGGAGGGGAGGGTGTGACAGAATGTCTCCTTCATAGGTTGACCCCCTGAGGAGGAAAAAAAGTTGTGTAATTCCTAAAAATTCCCATTATATGCCTCCCATAGTATAGAGGTGATGACCACGCTGGGAACGCATGCCAGACCAGTTTCATCATGAATGATTCTATTGTATTACAAGTCATTACCATAAAGTACAGTAAAACAAGAACCTTAACCCAGGCCTTAAAGCCAGTAAACACTAAAACAGCAAATACTGGCAGCAAGTAAGGTGTGACATGCTGAAACTCTGAGACCAAGCACAACAACTCTGAGAGCAAATAAATCAGCATTGTGACAAGTGACTATTAATCCGAAACAATGAATGCTTATCACAAATACGATTAGACACACTCTGGTCAGATCTGTCGTTATCTCAACCCTTCGTGCCCCACGATGGGCACCACAAAGGACTGTTGTGGCTTGAGCCCAGCTGGTAACTCAGAACCACACAGCCGCTCGCTTGCTCGCTCCCCCCCTTCTTCTGTCCTCCCCCCTCCTGGTGGCATGGGCAAGAGAATTGAAAGAATTTAAATCCTGCTGGAGCTTGCTGCAGCAGGGATAAGGGCTTTAGGTGTAACATCGTAAAACCTGCTTTGAAGAATTATGAATTAAGAGACTTAAACATGTGTAAGAGTAGGGTTGTGTGCTTTAACGTTTCATCAGGGACCCTCAAGTGAATTTCTGCCATTCAAGTAATTTTGTATTAGTTTTATTGCATTTGCAAGTGTGGATTTTTCATGGGTATTAAACTCTACCTTGAAACTAAGTCTGAAAATTGGGGTCCCCCATCATCTGGGACAGCTCAGGATGGAGGCTGACAATAATATCATGCCTATTCCATGTGAAATGGAAGATGTCGCATCTGGTTCTGTTGGGTCTGTATGAAATTCATAGTGGGAAAATTGCAGGGAAGTGGGACTTGGTTTGCAGTGATGGTGAGATGAGCTGCAGAGTATTGCATCCTGATGGCAGCTCCTTGGTAAAGGAAAGGAAAAGGCTACTTGCTGTCCATGGGAGGGGGTCTGGAGGAATGTCAGTCTTGGTCTGACCATAGCAGGTGGAACAGTGAAGGGTTTCAGTGGTTTTTTTGTGAGTTTTTTTTATTACAGAACTGCATTTGGTTGGATGGTTTTGACTAAACAATGCAGAAAGGCAGTGCCCGTTAGTGGCAATGGGAAGTAGACTGCGGACTGAGGTAGGGTGTGCGCAGTCTGCTGGTGCGTGTAGATTTCTTTGTGCTTTACCAGAGCAAGAGGTAGTTTAAGGAGTTATGGCCCCACTGCCCATCTGCAGATCCTAGTCATCTTCTATTGTTCCCTGATTGGTTCCTGTTTCCATATAAAAGTTTATGTAAAATAATTTCAGAACATTCCCCTTTCTTTGTGTCATTAGTCTGTGTTAGATGTTAACCTTTCAGCATCCTCATTAGCTGCCTCAAGACAGGGCCAGCACATGTAAATTATTTTATTAGGTGTCCTGCTTATAGAGAAACTTTAAGGCCCTAATGTGAAAATAGTGCTCCTTCTGCCTCTCTTTAATTTTTATTTTTTTTTCCTTCTGGACCTGCATCCTTTGTGCACAGCCCAGTGTTTGAACTTCACAGTGTTTTGGCTTCATTCTGAAACTTCATTTCATTGTAGCCATTTCTTTGAGTTCAGAAAACAATGATGGCCTTTCTGGTATCCCTTTGGCCTGTACCATCCCTCCAACTGAACTCTGCCATGTGCACCTTGTCTCTGCCAACTGCAACTCTTGGCTCTGCTGTCTTCCAGTGTAAAGCCCCATGTCCCATGTTGTCCTGGGTTCAGCCGTAACAGTTATTTTTCTCCTTCTTAGTAACTGGTGACAGTTGCCTTAGAAATGCATATGATAATGCAGAGAGGAGTGCACCCACAGGTAGGCAGCCGGTGCTTGCTATCCCTTATCCCTGGCCACCCTGCACCCCATGTCCTCGTGCATCTCCACTTCCCTCACCACCTCATTGCTCTCTGCCCCATGCCTGTGTTCTTGCCCCACTGGAGCTGGGGTGGTGTGGGCTGGGGCTCAGTCTGACTGGGACAGGTGAGGGTAGGGACCCTGGGTGCTCCCACCCATTTCCAGCAGAACTTATCGCAGATGGTGAGTCTGGGGCTGCAGCACATCAGTGGGAGCTCTGTGCCCCCTAGGCATGAATGGGCTATCGGTGGGATGGGTCCCTTGGGCTGGGTGGTGTACGCCCCACCAGTCTTATGGCCGGGCAAACTCCAGGCAGAAAAAGCAGAAGGATCCCCAAACCCCAGTCCCCTTCCTGCATTTCTGAGGTGGAAGCAACAATTAGAAACCAACAGTGTTGAAAGAGATTTTTGTCCAAAAAAGGCAAGAGGAGGTTGGGGAGGCACCAGAGATGGGTTCCCTGTACTGGGGACACAGGAAGATGGCACAGCCCGCCTCAGGGCAAGGAGGGACAGACACACATCCAGCAATGGGGACTGTTTCCATGAGACAGAGCAGTGGTTATGGTGCTTCCTGATGAAACTGGGGGAACCTAAACCTGGATATTCCCAGTGCCAGCTGTTGCTGGGATGGTTTTGCACCAGCATGCTGGGAAAACGTGGTTCTCATGCAGGGCTGAAGTGCTGCTGTTGTGGGTCTGGTACGTAGCACAGAGCAGGGGCTCTGCGGCCAGGTGCCTCTTCCAAGGTAACCTCTAAATTCCCGAATGTTTCACAGCTTAAATGCCATGTATTGTAATTAAAAGGAAAAAAACAACCCACCCCACAACACTCTGCCCTCTGGGGATTAACCTTCAATGACAAGATGTAAGAAATACCAGTAAGAGTGTTGATCCCAAATCTATAACGTAAAGTGTGGAAATGGGGTGTCTGCAGGCCCAGTTTTAAGAACTATAAGCTTCATGTATTGCATGTATAAGATGTTGATCTTGAGAGCAACCTGAAACATTGACTGCATTTTATTACACTGTACACTTGTATTTATTTACATAATAGATTTGGATGGGAAATATCTGTCTCCAGTGCAGTTTGTGAATTAGAAACACAAAAACTAAATATGAGCACTAGAAATAAATATGCTCTGGCTTGCGAGTCAGGTGTATAGTCCGTGGGAAGGGCTGTGATTAGCTGTTATGTATGTCCTACGGTCTTCCTCGTCTTACAGAGATGAGGTTTTTATTTACAACAACCCCTTTCTTTCTCTCGTTGCAGTTACATTAAGTTTTGCCATAGTGTTTGAAGAGGCAGGCCTGTTAGCTGTGCACAGATTTACTGCGCAAGTTTAAGCTAATGGATACTTATCAGGCAGGCTGTATTTGGCGATTGTCCATCATTTGCTCATTAAACAGTGTATCTAAGTGATTCTCATTTCCTCCCTGCCATGTCTGGAAAGGAGGAAACTAGACACATTACAATGGAATATTAATGTCCCGGAGGATTTAGCCACCCATAATTAGATCTCCTTTGCATAAACCTGCTAGTGCTACCTTATTTTGCTTGTTTGTCTTGTTCTTCTTAATCACCTTCACATCATCTTCTGTTCCTAATGATCTTTTTTTCAGTTTCCTTTGTAATTTTGTCTCATCCTTCTTCTCTTTTTCTTTTTTCTTTTTTTTTCCTTTCTTCCTTTTTTTTTTTTCCTTTTCCCTGACTTAGAGAGCACAGCATCCTGGGTTTCCCCACTCCTCCCTCCTTCACACAAAAAGGCTGACTTTGCCAGCAAAACCCACAGTCTCTGCCAAGCCCTGTTACTGACTTTGGAGAAAAGCAGCTAGAGAACTTGGGCAAATTTAGGCTCCAAACTAGCTAAATAAGCCATGTCAGTAAACCCTCTTGTCTTATTCCCTGGCCTGCTGGCCCATGAAAGGACTAATATATAATGGTCCTCTTTAAGGTGGAAAAACCCCTCCTGGCCAAGGGCCACTGATGTCTGAATGGTCTGTGCACTGGGGAGAGAACAGGGAGGTGGCTCTGGAGCGGTGAGCGATTGTGCTGAAGACCATGCACAGTTCCCATGGGGGATCCTGGGTTATGGCATGGGTGAGGAATACGCTGTCACCTCTCTTGGGATGCCCTGGTGTCTCAGTGCTCCTTTCCACCCGATGGGGGTCTGGGGGACTCCTCTCCCTTCCATGCACAGCATCATGTCCCCCCATCTATGACCAGCCAGGAAAGCTCCTGCTTCCCCCTGAGTCCAGCAACAACTGTGTGCCTCTGAGGGCAAATTTTAGCTGCAACTGCTTGTGTGTCAAAGTTGAGTTTGGGAGGAAGAAATCGATTATCTTCTGTGGCTTCTGCTCATTGCCGAGGCTGAGGTAAATGACAGCCAGCAGTGACACCACTTCAAATGCTGGCTCCTTAAATGACAATTTATATCCAGAAGATTAAGGTGGCCACAGAGGAACCTCTTAGCTCTTGTTTTTATGCCCATTATGGAGAGGGAGCAGAAGCACGGTGGAGATAAGTGTTTCCCTACAACGCTTGGTGCCTGTGACAAAGCCTGATCACCTATTTTGCTTCAGCCTCACAAACACCCTTCCCCTCCAAACCTCTGGGTCTCCTTAATTACACTGGCATATAGACCCAGTCTTTCTTTGTTGGATGTGGCATGCTTTTGCCCCTTGTTTCTCTGTGCCTCCTGCCTAGCTTAGTGGGTGGATGGGTGGGCAGGCAAGGATCAAGTGCTTGGGTCAGGGCTCCCGACTGGCTGTCACTGTGACCATGCCACTCCATAAAACCACCTAACACCAGTCCTGAATAGCACCAGCCTGGCCTTGTCCAGTGGTCATATACTGCCTGGACATGTTTGGGTATGCCCCGTCAGCACTGCAGCAAGCAGCATGGGGTCCTGTCTCCCTTCTGGCAGTGCCTCAGCTCTGTGCTTGCTGTCCGAGGGGACAATTTGATATGCTGTCCTGCTGCCCAAGAGAAACAGGACTAGGCTCAGCTGTTACTTTATGTTATGGTCAATCCTATGAAAGATGATGTTTGCTTAAAAAAATTAAAACTAAAAAATAAAAAAAAAAAAGAAAGGAAAAGGGGGAATAGTGATGTGTGTGAGCAGCAGCTGCAGGGAGGTGTGTCTGTGTCTAAGCTCAGGAGGCTCCATCCCACCAGCCTCCTCACATGGAGGTGCAGCACTGTCAGCTATGTGGTGGGTCTATGCAAATAGAGGGGAGAACCTGAAACCATGACTGCAATAATAGAAAGTGAATTTAAGTGCTGTCATCTTCACATACATGTTCTCTGTCCCCTTTTCAGTCATTAGGGAGCAAAGCAAATTAATGCCAACAAAGGCTGATTCAAACCTTTGCCCTCATTTAAGGGATTCCAAAAAACATGGGTTTGTTACGTGCTGGAGCCAGCTGCCCTACAGCAGCTCAAGGACTAGAGCAGTCTCCGGTGTTTAACCAATATGAAAGGCTGTGTGTTCTAAAATTGTTGATGACCAGTGCCAATCCTATATACTTCTACTTGACTAGGACTGAATTTATTGCATTTTAAGCTTTTTTAGCAGACTAATTTTCCAAGATAAAATGTAAAGAAATAAAAAAAAAAAAAAACAGCATAAAAGCAGTAATATAAAAAACTGTCCAAGCAAGACAACCAAAAAACAGTCAAGGATAAAGTAGAATTAAAACATTCCATTTGTCTATTTTGCGTAAGGTATGTAAATTACTTATTAGTTTTGAAGCAGAAACCTCCCAAATGTATGTAGATTTTAATGTTAAAATAAGAGGTACTTTGTGTAAGAGTGAAATTGTATTTAGGATAACTAGGTCCAGAGTTTTCCTGTTAAGAGATGGGTTAAAATGGGAACAAGATGGTGGTTTACAGAACACAAAATGGTAGGCGAGCCCTGAGGAGAAAGAGCGTGTGAGCCAAGCCTGTTCTGCACCATCAGGGAATAGTACCAGTAATGGCTTTAGGAAACTCCTAGCTCTGTGCCTCATTTTTCTCTGTCATTCTGTAATTTAACATTATGTGACATGGTGATTTGTAGAACTCATTAAGAACTCACCGATGAAGTTTAAGTTGACAAGCAGGTATGCTTTATTGCAGCACTGGGAGACACAGGGGATATCTCCTCCTAATGTGTCCCGTTTAAGCATCAAACAGACCATGATTACATTGTTGCTTAACATACATATTCATTACATTTCCAATAAACATCATACATATTCATTAGTTTTCCAAGAATTTTTGCATGTGCATAACAACGTGGTAGTGGTCTTTGGTGGTCATTTTACTTCTTCCAACAATCTTCATCACTTGGCCGTTCCTTGAATTCTTGTTCTGGTAGTCTTTGAAGCATGAGCAGTAGATAAATGCTTATGCCAGCTTAATTAGTTCGGTAACACTGCTGACATAAGTGAGTGATTTCTCCCCATCCTTCTACTTATCAGTTAACTTAGCTACAGCACATCCTGAACATCTGCTAGTTTCAGACACTCTTTATCTACACTCCTGTTTTGCTTACAATAAATTTTGTATGAAGGTCATAAGGTTCTAAAACTATGTCGGCTACAACGATTTATCTTATACAAGGATCCTTATTATGTTCTTTGGGTTGGGCTCTTTAGGTTTGGAAAGTTTTGTTGTTATGTCAGCAACCACTAGTCTGGTTTTGGCTGATTATTATGAAATATTCACCTAAGATACTTTCCATTGCTATTGTTACAAAGCCACCAAGCTTAACATCACTTAGAACTGAGTTTTCTTATTTACAAAGGATTATATTTCATTTTGTACTTCCTTGTCTCAATGGCCTTTATGCTAACATAGACTTTCTGGAAAAAGTATAACTATGTCTCAAGTATGATTTTTTCAAAAGAAATGGCCAAATTCTGTGCTCATCCATTAGTAAACTTGCAGACTAACAAACAGGGCTGGAGCTGTGGCCTTCTGTGGAGTAAGCATCTGTTCATGGTCTGAACATAAAATCAAAAAGGGGAAGAAAGCATAAAAATGAAGAATCTTGTGATGGAAGTGTGAATACTCAGTGTAAGTAATCACTGGAGCAGGTTTGAGGGCCTGGGCATACAGGTCCTGTCTGGTCAATAGGGGCTGTGCTTGTGGCTTTGCAGTATGGTTTGGATTTTGGTTGAAGATTTATGTGGAATTTGTATTTGAATCCAGCATAATTTTGATAAAAGGGTTAGAGATTGTTCAGTGCATGGAGTAAATACTTTTGATCAGGAAGTAAAGACCCATGATTTACATTTGTTTGGTGTCATGGTGACAGAATAAGAGTAGGCAGGCAAAGATGATCAACTCTTGTAACTAAAAAGAATTTCCACAGTTACCACTTTCAGATGCCCAGTCTGACATTAGTAACAGCAGGATCAGGCTCTTTTTCTACCCTACTTGTTGTCAGTTGATCTCTTGGTTATTGTCGAGAATGTAAGAATCAAATGATATTTTATAATTCTTAACAGGCAGAAGGTTATAGATACGTCATTTGCAAGTGCTGAGCACCTGGCTCTGACAGCTTTCACATCAGCAAGCCTTAAATGCAGTTATTTATGACTACCATATTACAGAACATGGTTGCACATTATAATAGTGGTTTTAAATTCTGAACTATGAAAAATACTGAAGATAGATAGCCATATTCAGAACCTTCTGATAATATGTTAATATGTTAATATGACATAAGTCAGGCAATTTTCCCTTCATAGGACAGTTCTTTGCTATGATCTGTTACAGCCTACATTTCAAAAACAACCTCTATATATTTACAATGGCAGTTTTGCACATGCAAATTGTTGTGAATGTACAAAATTTCAACTACAAATATTTAGCAGTTAGTGATATTTATATCTCTATTAAAATTTCACATGAACTTACTGTTCAGGAAGAAACTGCAAACAGAAATCCCATATTTAGGTTAAAACGAAGGGAAAATCTCTACTAAATTTCCACCTTATGAATTATTTTATGGAAAGCAGTAAGTTCTTTTTCACCAGTGCAGAAGTCTGTTTAAATATTTAATGTCATAGTGAACCTAGTTTTCTGACAGCTTTGCTTTCCAGTTGGTTTATTTTAGCAATCACAACTTAGTTTTGTTTTTTTTCAGTTGAAGAAGGTCAATCTTCAGATTTTGCGTTGACCTGGAACTCGTCAGTGACTCAATCAGGTAAATATTTTAGGTTCTTCTGATTACAAAAACTGCCAGAAAGCTGCCAGGCTTTTTACAGGAACTGTATTTTGTATGTCACATTCTTGTCTCAAATCGAAGACTACCCACTGCAACACAATTTTTATATCAGTTCCATATGGTCAATAAAATCTGAAGGTATCTTATTTTTGTATGCAGCTACAAGTTGCAATACTGATCAAGAAAAAGTTTGGGAAATAGGGGACTAAGAAGCCATAGCCTGAGTGCTGGGGACAAATGGCACTAGGTATGTTTTGTGCACATGCGTTTGCAGAACGTGGGGGGGATCTTTGCAGTGGTTGTGACTGGAAGGGCCTCTCCAATGCCAGTGCCCAACCGTCCATTAGCACACAACATTAGTATCATGGAATTGCAACATTCCAGAAATCATGAAAATAAATTACAGGTTGGTATTGCCCCCCTTTCCCCATTAGCTCCAGATTTCCTGTCCCTGACACCGAGCTCACTGCAGCAACTGGACTAGGCACACGTGCAAGGGACACCTTAACAGAGTATGGCATGGGGTGGTGGGGGAACCACAACATTTTAGGACAGAAGCATTTGATGTTTTGCCATTAAGAGTTCTTCCACATGCTTGTTTTATACTCCCTGCCTGTTCCCTCCTGGTAGTTCCCTATGCTCTCTTCTACTGTTGGTCTTCTGATCCTGGTGCTGTTGCTGTCTTCTCCCTAAATGTTGAGGGGGTTTGTTCTCCTCTAACTGTTTTGTAGGGTTGGGTTTAATTTTGGCTGCCAAAGGAGCAAAATGAATGAGAAAGCTGGGGTCTCATGAAGCAGACTTGCCCCTGCAAGTATTGATGCATTAACTTTTTCCTCTTTTCTGTTTATTCGTATAAGCTACAGAAAATGTGTTTTAGCTCCTCACCTTTCCCCTTTTGGAAAGGGGAAAGCTGTCTCTGCTCTCTGTCCATGTCCCTTGACAGCTACCAAAGAGCCCCTGCTGGGCATGGGTTGTGTCAGGAGCAAGTCAGGAAGGTCCATATGAGAGAGACTGCCCTCCTATAGGCACCAAGCTCTTTTTCTCTATTTCTACATGTATTTTATTTTATTTTATTTTATTTTATTTTATATGGCAGAAAGCTGAAAAAACCCACCCAAACACCCTCAACATGAAGTTCTAGGATCTCTGATGCAGAGCATTGAAAAGGTCGGTTGCAATTCAGTGGGCATTAGAAAACTGTTATCTTGCAAGTACTCTGAAATTACCCATACCCATCCTGACTGCCTTCACAAGCTTAGACGTCTTCTAAAAGCTGATTTCAATGGTAAATCAATATGAGAAGATTCTTATTTCAGTGCGTAAGGATTTCCAAAGAAATAAACCTTTGAACATAAGAGACTTTGATAACTTTTAGTTGAATATTTTTTCAATATACTATGAAATGTTTGAACTCAACTGGTTTGCTTTCTTATGTTGGTTTTAAAACCAGCATCCTTGTCTCTGCATGGACCTGCAGGATGCAGCCCAGTCAGTATAGTCTGAGCTTCTCAAAATTTTAAATATCTGCCTTGAAAGCAGCTAAAATCCAAATAAAAGCAAACTAGAAATAAAGCTAGGGAGGTTTCTAGCTCTGGATGCTGCATTCCTCATTTATTCTAAGTTGAACTTTTCCTTGGTAATGTGTGGGTTTTTACAATGTAACATAGTTATGTATCCTTTCAGAGGAGGAAAAAAAATTAATTTTCCATTTCTAATTATAAAATTTAAATTTTTACTTCAATCTTTTACTTATAAATACAATTTTTTTAAATGAAAGTACTTCTGATAGTACTTCTTTTCTCAAACAGAAGGTGAAGTGGTAGGATGTACACGATACTCAGATAATGTGGTGGTGGGTGAACATCCAAGACAGATGTAAGATTTTTGGAGCCAGGATAATGTAAAAAGAACCAATAGGAGTAATTATAACCTCTTCCCAGATTACTCTTTTTGTAGGAGCTCACAGCACAACTGCATCTGCAGGCATGAGAGCTTCCTGGGAGCAAGTCTCTGCTCCCAGTGCTCTGGGCAGGCTGGAAGAGGGACATGGTGCTTCGGGAGGAAGCTGTTGGTTGGAGTGACAGGGTGTCCCTTGGGGTCCCCAAGGTCTGACCGACATCCCGCGGCTGTAGCACCTTCAGGGAAAGGAGAAGCATAAAAACCTGAGGTTCCTCACCGCATGTGGCACAGTGCAGTACCGGCACGTGCATCTGTCATGGAAACAGCTGCCCTGAATCCACTGAGGCCTCACCGGTGATGCAGTGCCATAGGTGTTCCACTCATGTTTGGGGAGGGAATCTCCAGCAAGAAGGAGTGATCTTCAGATGTGAACACAGCATGGGTGTCAGTATTTAAATTAGAAGTACACACCTGTGTATTACAGCATTTCCTAGAAAATACTATTGAAAATGTTAATTGGGAAAATTATAGCTATAGCACAGAGGAGGAGAATTAATTTCCATGGTAAAAGAGGTGAGGAAAGAGAAGCTCATTTCAAAGTGAACTATTGAGTGCTCCCCCTACCCACATTCCGTGGCTTTTAAAGAAAGTGTTTGCTGGAAAGTCAGTCTGCTTAAGAGAAGCTGAGCAAGTGCGGTGTATCAGTGAGCTTCACAGTACCTAAAGCCAGCCCCCCCTAAATTGCTACAAGCAGCATCTGTAAAGAGGAGGATTTCTGTATGCTGCAGGGTTGCAGCCCTGGCCTGGCTGTGCTAGCGAGGGGCCGTGGACTTGCGTGTGCTGGGATGCCGGCAGTGTGTCAGGGCTGGTGATGGGCGGCAAGGTCTCAGATGAAACTGGGAACATCTCTGTGGTCATCAGGTTAACCTCATCTGAAGTCTTGAGAGCTTGGTGTATCTGCTGGCATGGGGATGCTATGGGTTGGGAGATGTTCCCATAGGTGTTCTGGCAGGGATATCTTGCCAGAAATACAAACACACCATTGGCATGGATGGTTGCACACGTGAGTGTATCCTTCTGGGGCTGGCAGGGGACATCCTCCACAGGGTCATGTTGCTCTCTTGCCATCTTGCCAGCAATGTTTTTCTCCTGTGCCAAATTTGCTTTTTATTTGAAGGTGTGCCTGTTGGTGCTTCATCTGCTGGGAGACTTAACATTGTGTTTCGTTTCCTTGCACTGACTGAAGGAGGTCGTTCAGCTTCATGAGTAGACCCTCAGGCTTCCTGGCTCTCCATCCCTTGCTTGTGTTCAGGTCTCCTGTGGGTATGAACATCCCAGCGAAGGATGCTGCCATTGAGCTGGAGGGATCGCTGGAGAGGCATGAGGCATAGCATGGCACCTTCCCTTCTTCTTCACACTCCTGCTCTCCTTTCCTGTGTATTTCCAGTGGTCCTACCTTGTCCTCTCTTGCTGCCCAAGCAAAGGGCTGTGATTAGATGAACATTTTCTGGTTTTAGATTAAGACGATATCTGTTGTTTACAGCAGCCTTCAGGGGCATAACTAGCAGTAATGAGCTGAAGTAAAGCAAAGGAGATGATAAGAAACATTTCCCAGCAGTGGGATCTAATAGACTGGTATTGTCTCCCATCACTTCAGTTATTTTCAAACCGGACTGGACAAAATGCTTGAAAATACACTATAGGAATGGTCTTACATTAGCGGAGGGATGGATAAGGTCACCTGATAAATCCTTCTCATCTCTAATTTATCTAGTTCTGCCATGCTCTGGATTTGCTAAATCCTGCAGATTTGAGGACAGAAGCAGACTGAATGGTCAGGCAAATTGTGCTTTCTAGAGCTTATTTGAGTAAATATTTTTATGTAGGATCTCAAGGCACTTTACAAATGCTAATTAAGCTTCCCAACCTAGTATAAAGTCTTCCTTGTGCCCCATGTCCATACTACCTTGTCTCTGCATCATGCAGCACACACTGTGCTGCAGGTCGACCTTCCAGAGGGCTCTGGCTTCGGGACCGATGGGCACTTGCCAGCCCATCTTGCTTTGAGTCGTTTCTGCAGGTCAGTGGCTTTGCTTTTTCAAGTCAGCTTTGGCTGGCTGGTAGGAGCAGAGGAAACAAACCATATTGCTGTAAGAAGCGATTGCAATGGGTTTTAACTTTGTGAAATCAGACAGCTGGAGAGTTAAAGGAAAATCTCCTGGTGAACAATTTCTTTGCTTTTCACAGAAACTTATGTTCTCCTTCGACTAGCTTACACATTGCAGTTGTAACTGGTAGCTCAAAGCTCCTAGCCTGAATAAATGTAAAACAGGAATAACAGAATATATTACATTGGCCTGTTGCTTAAATGAGAAAAATCAATAAATAATAATGCCACAGTGGTGGATCCCCACTAATCATTCTTCTTGAGAAAAAAACAAATTGTGCCAGCCATGAAAATGGGGTGTTATAAACCAGGTTGTAAAAGAATTAAAACAAATGGAATAAACAAGCTCTGCTGCTTTGCTTTCTGGGCTGAGTAAGGATCTGAAACTCTGCAGTGAGGAACTGCATGAAATTTATGATGCTTTGCCTAAATAATCTATGTTGTTCAGTACAGGAAACTCGAATAATTTGGGTTGGAAGGGACCTCTAGTGGGTCTTGCTCAACATTGACCTGACTTGTAAAAGTTTCTGTAACCATTACCACCGTATCTTTGGTCAAATTGTCTTGAACTGTTAAGCTTGTTGTAGACCAAGAGTACAAGTGTAGTTACTGTAGCCTATGAATGTGTAGAAAACAGAAATTAAGGCCACATACTGATGAAAAAAGGATTTTTAAAAGTTAATATAGCTTAAAGCTTCCTATAATAAAAGATACATTTGTATTTCTGCCACTTAATGTCTAAAGCAGCCTTTTTTCAGTCTTGCTACAAGGAATTACAATATGTCATTGTCAAAGTAAACCGAGCTCATAATCTTATATTTGTTGTGTATAAATTCAAATGAGAAAACTGTTAAATGGGACTATTTATAATGAGATTTGAGATACCCTATAGCTCTCATTTGGAGAGAAGTGACCTTTGTCTTTTTTGGGGCTGAGTAACAACGTGATGAAGATTTAATAGATGTGTGCAAAGACCTGGCAATAGATTGGGGTGCGCATGGAAGAGGTGCTCAGTGCATCTTGCTCTACATATTTTTGAATTCATCACACTTGGGAATGCAGTGCCTGCCTGTTTGCCTGTTTTGCTAGACATGCCTCCTTTCTCCCTTGGATGGCTTTGGTGTTTGTTAGGTGTCCTGGGTTCAGCTGTAGCAGTCATTGTTTTCTCCTTCTTAGTAGCTGGTGCAGTGCTCTGTTTTCAACTTTAGTCTGAGAACAGTGCTGATTGATGATAACACATGGATGTTTTTAGTTGTTGCTATGTAATGTTTACTCCGATCAAGGACTTTTTCAGTCTCATGCTCTGCCAGGGAGGAGGGGCACGGGAAGCAAGGAGGAAGCAGAGACAGGACACCTGACCCAAACTGGCCAAAGGGGTATTCCGTACCACGGCACGTCATGCCCAGTATATAAACTGGGGGGAGTCACCCAGGAGGCCGAGGTCGCTGCTCGGGTCGGGCTGGGTATCCATCGGCGGGTGGTAAGCAATTGTGTTCTCTCCCCTTGTTATTTCCCTTATCATTATTATTACTGGTGGCGGTAGCAGTAGTGGTTTTGTATTGTACCTTAGTTACTGGACTGTTCTTATCTCAACCTGTGGGATTTACATTCTTCAATTCTCCTCCCCATCCCTCCGGGAGTGGGGGGAGGAAGATGGGGGGGAGTGAGCGAGAGGCTGCGTGGTTCTGAGTTACCAGCTGGGCTTAAACCACAACATTAGGGGAAATTATTAGAGTTAAGAAACACTGAAGAGAAAGGAAAAAACCCACACACTTTGATTGGAAACAGTCTCTGTATTGCATAAAGCTCTGACAAGATTGTCAGAAGACAAGAAATTGAATTGCCAAGGTGAGTATCTCCAGAGAGAATGCCTTCAACACCGTAGCAGGGGAAGCACAGCGTCCAGGAGCCTCAGTTCGGAGCGGCAAGAGCCACCGAGGGAGCCTCAAGTCCTCGACAGGACTTGCCCAGGAGCCGGCAGCTCAGTTGATGCGAGCAGCTGACTAACAGGGGGCAGCACCAGGAGTGATGGCACCAGCCCTCAGTGGGTAAAAATCCACCCCAGGGAGCGCGAGAGACCAGGAACGTGGTGACCAGGGCTGGCAGTCAGGGTGTGGCACGGCAGTTCGTGGGGGAAGCAAGCGGGATGGTGAGCACTTGCCTTAGGACCAGGGCCCGCACTGGGAGCTCTGCTCTGGCTGCCCCAGCGGTGGCCAGCGTAGGCACCCAGACAGAACCGATGAGAGGAGAGGCTGCAGCGCAGACCTGGGAGTATAGAAACTGCCTCGACTGGTCTCTTGAGGTGAGGGTGCACAACGCACAGGGCTGCACTCAGTGTGCCCTAGTGGAGGTCCTCCTGCAGCAGGTGGCTGAGCTGCGGGAAGCTGTTGGTAAGGTAAAAGATGCTAGGGAAGCTGAGAGGAAGCTGGGCTGCTTGTTCCAGGCCGAAATCGTGCAGGGGCCGCAAGTGTCCATCACAGTGCATACAGGAAAGGAGGGCAACAACCCAGGAAGCTGGGAACTAGTAACAAGAAAAAGCAACAAAAAAATGAGGAAGAGGACAATTAACAGCAAGGGGCTTCCTCCTAAATCCGATGACCTCACCCAGAACCGCAGGGGGCTAACGAGAAAACACCCACCACACCTAATGAACATCCTGCTGATGCACAAGTAAAGACAATCACTACTGGTGCCTCCAGGAAAAAGCGGTGGGTCATAGCAGTAGGGTGTCCTGGGTTCAGCTATAGCAGTCATTTTTCTCCTTCTTAATAGCTAGTACAGCGCTGTGTTTTTTAACTTTCAGCCTGGGAACAATGCTGATAACACAGATGTTTTTAGTTGTTGCTAAGTAATGTTTACTCTGACCAAGGACTTTCTCAGTCTCATGCTCTGCCAGGGAGGAGGGGAAGCCGGGAGGAAGCAGAGACAGGACACCTGACCCAAATTAGCCAAAGGGGTATTCCATACCATGAAAAGTCATGCCCAGTGTATAAACTGGGGGGAGTTACCCGGAAGGCCCATGTCGCTGCTGGGGTCGGGCTGCATATCGGTCGGCAGGTGGTGAGCAATTGTATCCTCTCCCCTTGTTATTTCACTAATCATTATTATTATTGGTG
Organism: Strigops habroptila; assembly: GCF_004027225.2. Classification (NCBI taxonomy): domain Eukaryota; kingdom Metazoa; phylum Chordata; class Aves; order Psittaciformes; family Psittacidae; genus Strigops; species Strigops habroptila. The sequence goes on from NC_044301.2 coordinate 19,259,038, forward strand.
GTAGCAGTAGTGGTTTTGTATTATACTTTAACTACTGGACTGCTCTTATCTCAACCTGTGGGAGTTACATTCTTTCAATTCTCCTCCCCATCCCTCTGGGAGTGGGGGGAGGAAGAAGGGGGGGGGAGTGAGCGAGCAGCTGCATGGTTCCGAGTTACCAGCTGGGCTCAAACCACGACAGCTCTTTGTGGCTCCCAATGTGGGGCTCAAAGGGCTGAGATAACAACAGATCTGACCAGAGTGTGTCTAATCATATTTGTGATAAGCACTCATTGTTACTACTCATCACAATGTTGATTTATTTGCTCTCAGAGTTGTTGCACTTGATCTCAGAGTTTCAGCATGTCATACCTTACATACAGCCAGTATTTGCTGTTTTAGTGTTTATTGGCTGGGGGGCCTGGGCTAAGGATCTTCTTTCACTGCACTTCATGGTAATGACTTGTAATACAATAGACTCATTGATCACGAAACTGGTCTGGCTTGTGCTCCCGGCATGGCCATCACCTCTATACCTTGAGAGGTATATAATGAAATTTTTTAGCAATTACATATAATTTTTTTTCTCCTTGGGGGGTCAATCTATGAAGGAGGCATTCCCTAACACACCCCGTTCCCCCACCAGCCTATTTACAACAGCATTTGAGAGTTCTGAAGGTTTTGGATGGCCTTTTAATACACTTCAGACCTGCCTGCTGCTTGTGTGAGGGATCAGCATGTTGGCAAACATACGGAGTGTGTTTTACCCACGGCCATCCCACCCTGGGAACACCCTATTTCATCTGATCTCGAAAGTTAAGCAGTATTGGGTTCAAATCTGGTCTAGGGTTAGACGACGATATAGGAGGACCACCAAGAGATTTTCCCTGAGGCTGGACAGTCATGAGTGGCAGGGTGTGTGGGATAGTATGGGCAAGTATCTAGGACAGTGGGCCCCTCCAGTGCTTTGGAACTTCACCCCTGAACAAGTGCAACATCTGGAAAAACTAGTAAAACACTTAAACGAGGTGTGCTGTCGTTCTGTTTATACCAGAGAGGGACAACTCGCTGCAATGTGCTGGGGCTTGGCCTATGCCTACAGAGCCCTCCTCAACACTAACCTTCAAAGGGAAAAAAATGTCTCTGGATCTGATGGCAAAGCAACAGGCAACGCAGCTACTCTGACTCCAAGCACAGCAGCTACACCAACCCCAGTGACAAGCACAGCAGTTGCTCAAACCCTGACCACAACAGACAACGCAGCTACTCCAATTCCAAGTACAGCAGCTACACCAACCCCAGTGACAAGTACAGCAGCTACTCAAACCCTGACAGCAACAGACAACGCAGCTGTTGCTGTTACTCAACCCCCAGGGGCAACAGCTGCACCAACCTTGTCAACAGACACTGCAGCCACTCCAGCCCTAGTGGCAGAAAATGCAGCCACTCCAACCCTAGTGGCAGACACTGCAGCTAAACCAAATGGCCAATTTGTGACAATATCTGTTGACCCTGTAAGCAAAAGCAAACGAGAGGCACAAAGAGCAACCAGTGCACTGAAGAAAGATGAAGGCCCAATACAATTACTACAGGGGGCAGCATGTGAAGAAGAGTTACTACTACGTGGATCAGAGGAAGAGGAAGAAGAAGAAGAGGTGACTTTTCGACCCCGGACCTCGACCGAGCTGCAGAATATGCGAAAAGATTTCACCCGTCTTCCAGGGGAGCACATTGTCACCTGGTTGCTCCGATGCTGGGATGATGGGGCCGATGGTCATGAACTAGAAGGTAGGGAAGCAAAGCATCTGGGATCACTTGCTAGGCAAGAAGGAATTGACAAAGCTATAGGTTTGAAGTGAGCCCTCAGCCTTTGGAGGCAGCTCTTGGCAGCTGTGAAGGAAAGGTTTCCCTACAAGGATGATATCATGAGTCGCTCAGCCAACTGGACCACGACAGAGAAAGGCATCCAGTCCCTGAGGGAATCAGCCATTCTAGAGATGATCTATTGTAGGCCAGATGCCAGGAATGCATCCGTAAATCCAGATGAAGTCGAATGTACACAACCCATGTGGCGGAAACTTACACGGAGTGCACCATCATCATATGCCCACTCACAGGCATCAATGACCTGGAATGACGGAGCATCACCAACAGCGGATGAAATGATTCGTCAACTCCGAGAGATGGAAGACAATCTCACCCCTTCCATCATTTCAGCTGTGGAAAAACTGTCCCAGGAGTTCAAACAATTGAGAGGCGATTTATCCGATCTATCCAGCTACCCACATGTACCAACCCATGTCTCAACAATTAAAATAAGGCACCCTACTGCTCGAGAGAGAAAATACAAGAGGCATACGCCACGGGCCACCCTATGGTTTTACCTGCGGGATCACGGGGAAGACATGAGAAAGTGGGATGGAAAACCTACTTCAGCTCTGGAGCAACGGGTGCGTGAACTGAAGAGGAGAACAATGGTCAAGGATGATCCTCCCATGAAAGCTGCTGCTCCAGTCTCTGGTGAACAGTTTCCCAGATGGAGTGGAAGAGATGATTTTACGCCAGCTCCTGTGATAAGGAATACTAATCCCTTTCTACAAGACGTAAGTGGACGATCTTATGATCACTATTAGAGGGGCCCAGCCTCCAGCCAGGTGGAGGAGAGGGACAATCGAGTTTACTGGACTGTGTGGATCAGATGGCCTGGCACATCAGTCCCACAGAAGTATAAGGCTCTAGGAGATACCGGTGCACAGTGTACCCTGATGCCATCAAGGTATCAAGGAGTGGAACCCATTTATATTTCTGGAGTGACAGGATGATCCCAGGAGTTGACTGTACTGGAGGCTGAAATCAGCCTGACTGGGAGGAAGTGGCAAAAGCACCCCATTGCGAATGGTCCAGGGGCTCCATGCATCCTTGGCATAGACTATCTCAGGAGAGGGTACTTCAAAGACCCAAAAGGGTATCGATGGGCTTTTGGTATCGCTGCCTTGGCGACACAGGAAATTAAGTAGCTGTCCACCTTGCCCGGTCTCTCAGAGTATCCTTCTGTTCTGGGGTTGCTGAAGGTCGCAGAACAACAAGTGCCAATTGCGACCACAACAGTGCACCGGCGGCAATATCGCACCAACCGAGACTCCTTGATTCCCATCCATAAGCAGATCCATAGACTGGAGAGCCAAGGAGTGATCAGCAATACCCACTCACCCTTTAATAGCCACATATGGCCAGTGCGAAAGTCTAATGGAGAGTGGAGACTATCGTGGCCTGAATGAAGTCACACCACCATTGAGTGCTGCCTTACTGGACATGCTAGAACTTCAATATGAACTGGAGTCAAAGGCAGCCAAGTGGTATGCCACAAATGATATTGCCAATGCATTTTTCTCAATCCCTTTGGCAGCAGAGTGCAGGCCACATTTTGCTTTCACTTGGAGGGGCATCCAGTACACTTGGAACCGACTGCCCCAGGGGTGGAAACACAGCCCTACCATCTGCCATGGATTGTTCCAGACTGCACTGGAACAGGGGCAAGCTCCAGAACACCTGCAGTACATTGATGACAGCATCGTGTGGGGTGATACAGCGGAAGAAGTTTTTGAGAAAGGGAGGAAGATATTCCAAATCCTGCTGAAGGCTGGTTTTCCCATAAAAGGGAGTAAGGTCAAGGGACCTGCACAGGAGATTCAACTTTTGGGAATAGAATGGCAGGATGGACGTCACCACATCCCCCGAGATGTGATCAACAAGATAACAGCAATGTCTCCACCAACTAACAAGAAAGAAACACAAGCTTTCTTAGGTGTTGTGTGGTTCTGGAGAATGCACATCCCAAATTACAGTCTGATTGTAAGCCCTCTCTATCACGTGACCCAGAAGAAGAATGATTTCAAATGGGGCAATGAGCACTAAGAAGCCTTTGAACAAATTAAACGAGAGAGAATTCATGCAGTAGCACTCGGACCAGTTCGGGCCGGGCCAGGTGCGAAAAATGTGCTCTCTACTGCAGCCGGGGAGAAAGGTCCTACCTGGAGCCTCTGGCAGAAAGCTCCAGGGGATACTCGAGGTCGACCCCTTGGCTTTTGGAGTCAGGGATAAAGAGGATCCGAGGCCACCTATACTCCCACTGAAAAAGAGATATTGGCAGCCTATGAAGGGGTTCAAGCTGCTTCAGAAGTGTTTAGCACTGAAGCACAGCTTCTCCTGGCACCCCAGTTGCCTGTGCTGGGCTGGATGTTCAAAGGCAGGGTCTCCGCTACCCATCATGCAACCGATGCTACATGGAGTAAGTGGGCCACACTAATTACACAACGAGCTCGAATAGGAAATCCCAGTCGTCCAGGAATTCTAGAAGTCATCATGGACTGGCCAGAGGGCAAAGATTTTGGGATGTCACCAGAAGAGGAGGTGATGAGTGCTGAAGAGGCCCCACCATATAATGAACTGTCAGAGAGTGAAAAGCAATATGCCTTGTTTACTGATGGGTCCTGCTGTATTGTGGGAAAGCATCAGAGATGGAAGGCAGCTGTGTGGAGTCCCCTGCATCAAGTTGCAGAAACTGCTGAGGGAGAGGGTGAATTGAGTCAGTTTGCAGAGGTGAAAGCCATCCAGCTGGCCTTGGACATTGCTGAACGAGAAAAATGTCTAGTACTTTATACTGACTCATGGATGGTGGCAAATGCCCTGTGGGGGTGGTTGCAGCAATGGAAGCAGAGCAACTGGCAACGCAGAGGTAAACCCATCTGGGCTGCTGCATTGTGGCAAGATATCGCTGCTCGGGTGAGAACCTGGTGGTGAAGGTACGCCATGTAGATGCTCATGTACCCAAGAGTTGGGCCACTGAGGAACACCAGAATAACCAGCAAGTGGATAAAGCTGCTAAGATTGAAGTGGCTCAGATGGACTTAGATTGGCAACATAAGGGCGAATTATTTTTAGCCCAGTGGGCCCATGACACCTCAGGCCATCAAGGCAGAGACAAAACATATAGATGGGCTCGTGATTGAGGGGTGGACTTAATAATGGACACTATTGCCCAGGTTATTCAAGAATGTGAAACGTGCTGCAATTAAGCAAGCCAAGCAGTTAAAGCCTCTCTGGTATGGAGGACAATGGCTGAAGTACAAGTATGGGGAGGCCTGGCAGATTGACTATATCACACTCCCACCGGCCCGCCAAGGCAAGTACTATGTGCTTACCATGGTGGAAGCAACCACCGAATGGCTGGAAACATACGCTGTGCCCCACGCCACTGCCTGCAACACTGTCTTGGTCCTTGAGAAATGAATCTTCTGGCGACACAGCACCCCTGAGAGAAGTGAGTCAGACAATGGGACTCATTTCTGGAACAACCTTATAGACACTTGGGCCAAAGAGCATGGCATTGAGTGGGTATATCACATCCACTACCATGCACCAGCCTCTGGGAAAATCGAACGGTATAATGGGCTGTTAAAAACTACCCTGAGAGCAATGGGTGTTGGGACTTTCAAACACTGGGATGCACTTTTACCAGAAGCCACCTGGTTGGTCAACAGTAGGGGATCTGCCAACAGGGCTGGCCCAGCCCAATCAGAACTTTTACGTACTGTAGAGGGGGATAAAGTTCCTGTGGTGCACCTAAAGAATTTGTTGGGGAAGACAGTCTGGGTTATTCCTGCTTCAGGTAAAGGCAAACCCACTCGTGGGGTTGCTTTTGCTCAGGGACCTGGATATACTTGGTGGATAATGCGGGAAGATGGGGAAGTCTGATGCGCACCTCAAGGGGATTTAATTTTGGGGGAAAACCGCCAATGAACTCAATTGTATGCTGTTGCCTGCTCTGTAACAGTTTCATAGCCCACCAGCTAGATATCTTCAGGTTACCAGCAACTGACCCTGACTTCCCTCCGATCATCACCTCAACAAAGAATGAATTTTGAGGAAACCAGACGAGCTCAGCAGTGACCAGATGAGTTCGACAGTGTCATCAGCAGGCAACAATTCAACTCTACACACCATCCCTCCTGCCCTGAAAAGACTGTTACAAGAGATGGAGCTTGCCGTCATGGACTCTATTAATTCAGCAACTTTATAGGGATTGGTCCATGGACTAAGGAATGATATCTTTCTCTTTGTGAGTGGGGGTGTGTGTGTATATATATGTATAAAAATAAAAGACAAAAGCGGTGGTATATTGAAAAATGTGGTATCTGAGCATGACGTGAATGGCATGGGATAAGGGGTGGATACTGTCCTAGGTTCAGCTACAGCAGTCATTTTTCTCCTTCTTAGTAGCTGGTGCAGTGCTGTGTTTTTGACTTTCAGCCTGGGAGCAACGCTGTTAACACCGATGTTTTTAGTTGTTGCTAAGTAATGCTTACCCTGATCAAGGACTTTTCAGTCTCATGCTCTGCCACTGAGGAGGGGAAGCCAGGAGGAAGCAGAGACAGGACACCTGATCCAAACTAGCCAAAGGGGTATTCCATACCATGGCACTTCATGGCCAGTGTATAAATTGGGGGGAGTTACCCGGAAGGCCCAGATCGCTGTTCGGGTCGGGCTGGGTATCGGTCAGCTGGTGGTGAGCAATTGTATTCTCTCCCCTTGTTATTCCCCTTATCATTATTATTATTGGTGGTAGCAGTAGTGGTTTTGTATTATACTTTAATTACTGGCCTGCTCTTATCTCAACCGGTGGGAGTCACATTCTTCCTATTCTCCTCCCCATCCCTCCGGGAGTGGGGGGGAGGAAGAAGGGCGGGAGTGAGCGAGCTGCTGCGTAGTTCCGAGTTACCGGCTGGGCTCAAACCACGACTTGGGGGACTCTACTTTGAAAGGCACAGAGGCAACCATCTGACAGCCTGACCCAGTCTCAAGGGACGTGTACTGCCTGTCAGGGGCTTGGATCAAGGATGTCGCTGACAGGCTGCCTGGTCTAGTAAGTCCTGCTGACTATTACCCTCTTCTAGTGGTCCATGTGGGTGCTAAAGATATAGACAGCAGTAGCCTGGAGAACATTAAGAAGGACTATAGAGCGTTGGGAAAGGTGGTTCGGGGCTCTGGAGCTCAGATAGATAGTTTTTTCATTGATTCTCCAGGACAAAGGGGAGTACCTTAAAAAAGCTAGGTGCATTTGGCAGGTTAATAAATGGTTAGAACCATGGTGCCATAGTCAGGGGTTTGGCTATTTAGAACATGGGGCTCAATTTGGGAGGCCAACTCTACTGGAGGCTGGTGGAGCTGGTCTGATAAAGAAGGGGAAGAGCTGTTTTGGTAGGAGGCTTGCCAGGCTGGTCAAGAAAGCTTTAAACTAGGTGTGTTGGGGGAGGGGGGCTTCAATCCATCCCAACATTCCCAGTCAGTTGCCAGCACCTGTAATAAGTGCTTGGAGCGATGTAGAGATGTTTCAGCTGCTCCAGCCATTGAGTTGGCTTCATTTGCAACTCGGCTCAGATGCCTCTATACAAATACCCATAGTATGGGGAACAAACAAGAGGAATTAGAGATGTGTGCAAGGCTACAGGGATATGATATCATTGGTACCACAGAAACATGGTGGGATGGCTCCTATGACTGGAGTGTTGGAATGGAAGGTTACAGGCTCTTTAGAAAAGACAGGCCAGGCAGATGGGGAGGGGGACTTGCTATTTATGTCACTGATTGATAGGCTAGAGAGTATGGAACTCTGTCTGGGGACAGGTGATAAGTCAACAGAGAGTTTGTGGGTCAGGGTCAAAGGGAGAACAGCGATGGGGGACATTACGGTGGGGATCTGTTACAGGCCGCCTGATCAAGAGGACTCTGTGGATGAAGCGGTCTACAGAAAGATAGGAGCAGCCTCATGCTCACAGGCCCTTGTCCTCATGGGGGACTTCAACCATCCTGATATCTGTTGGAGGGACAGTATGGCCCAGCACAAGCAATCCAGGAGGTTCCTAGATTATGTTGAAGACAGCTTCCTCTTTCAAGTAAAAGAGGAGCTGACAAGGAGAGGTGCCATGCTTGACCTCGTGCTCACCAACAGGGAGGGGTTGGTTGGAAATGTGATGCTCCAGGGAAGCCTTGGCTGTAGCGATCATGAGATGGTTGAGTTCGAGATCCTCAGGACAGTGAGAAGAGCATACAGCAAGCTCACTGCCCTGGACTTCAAGAGAGCAGACTTTGGCCTCTTCAGGAACCTGCTTAGTAGGGTTCCATGGGATAAAGCCCTAGAGGGCAGGGAGGCCCAAGACTGCTGGTTGATATTCAAGGATCACCTGCTCCAAGCTCAGGAGTGTTGCATCCCAACTAGAAGGAAGCGCGGCAGGAGGGCCAGGAGACCTCCATGGGCATATAAGGAGCTGCTGAGGAATTTAGAGGGGAAAAAAGAAGCTTATAGAAGGTGGAAGTGAGGACAGGTGGCCTGGGAAGAATACAGGAACATTGTCTGGGAAGCTAGGGACCAGGTTAGGAAAGCTAAGACCCAGTTAGAATTAAATCTGGCAAGGGATGTCAAAGATAACAGGAAAGGATTCTATAGGTATGTAGCAAACAAAAGACAGACTAGGGACAACGTGGGCCCTCTCTGGAAGCTATTGAGAGAACTGGCTACCCTGGATTTGGAGAAGGCTGAGGTTCTTAATGACTTCTTTGCCTCAGTCTTCACTAGCAAATGCTCTGACCACACCACACAAGTCTTCCAAGGCAGATGTAGGGACTGTGAGAATGAAGACCTTAGGCCCACTGTAGGAGAGGATCAGGTTTGAGACCATCTTAAGAACCTGAACCTGCACAAGTCCATGGGACCTGATAAATCCATCCACGGGTCCTGAAGGCGCTGGCGAATGAAGTTGCTAAGCCACTGTCCATCATATTTGAAAAATCATGGCAGTCAGGTGAAGTTCCCGATGACTGGAAAAAGGGAAATATAACGTCAATTTTCAAGAAGGGGAAGGTGGAAGACCCAGGGAACTGCAGACCAGTCAGCCTCACCTCTGTGCCTGGCAAAATCTTGGAGCAGATTCTCCTGGAAAGCATGCTAAGGCACATGAAAAACAACAAGGTGGTTGGTGACAGCCAACATGGCTTCACTAAGGGGACATCCTGCCTGACCAATTTGGTGGCCTTCTATGATTGGGCAATGGAACTGATGGACAGGGGCAGAGCAGTTGACGTCATCTACCTGGACTTGTGCAAAGCGTTCGACACTGTCCTGCACGACATCCTTGTCTCTAAATTGGAGAGACCAATTCGGTGGATGGACCACTCAGTGGATAAAGAACTGGCTCGATGGCCGCACGCGAAGTGTTGTGGTAAACTGAAGGGGGCCTACAAGGATGCTGGGGAGGGACTCTTCCTTAGGGACTTTAGTGGTAGGACAAGGGGTAATGGCTTCAAACTTAAACAGGGGAAGTTTAGATTAGATATAAGGAAGAAGTTCTTTACAGTGAGGGTGGTGAGGCACTGGAATGGGTTGCCGAGGGAAGTTGCGAATGCTCCATCCCTGGCGTTTTTCAAGGCCAGGTTAGACAGAGCCTTGGGTGACATGGTTTAGGGCAAGGTGTCCCTGCCCATGTCAGGGGGGTTGGAACTAGATGATCTTAAGGTCCTTTCCAACCCTAACTATTCTATGATTCTGTGATTCTAAGATCAAGCCTCTAATTAAATTATCTGGCATGTGGAATATTCTATTCTGAGATCTGCTGAGCTAATGTGTACTTATTAACTTATGCTGGCACCAAATCCGAAGTACCAAAGAGACAATTTACATAGGGCCACAGCATGTTTTAAGAAATTCTGGTGAGTTGCGAAGCCTGTAATGTTAATTGCCAGTTAGCGCATTGTAATTGCTGTAATTATTTGCAAGTAAAATGATGTAAGGGACTTAACATTGTACTTTATTTAACACTTCACATGTTGGAGATCCACTAAATCTCCCACTTAGAGTTTTGCTGGGATTGTAGCGATAGGACAAGGGGTAGTGAGTTCAAACTTAAACAGGGAAAGTTTACGTTAGATATAAGGAACAACTTTACTGTGAGAGTGATGAGGCACTGAAATGGGTTGCCCAAGGAAGTTGTGAATGCTCCATCCCTGGCAGTGTTCAAGGCCAGGTTGGACAGAGGCTTGGGTGACATGGTCTAGTGTGTGACGTCCCTGCCCATGGCATGGGGGTTGGAACTAGATGATCTTATGGTCCTATCCAACCCTAACTATTCTATGATTCTATAGAATCTATCACTACAGTCCCTAATGAAGAGTCCCTCTCCAGCATCCTTGTAGGCATATATTTCTATGATTCTATAATTCAAGGGCACGGTACCAAAAATGAGGCAATATCTCATTCTGGCAACGGTGCTGGGGTTGTAATGAAGCTGGAGCACGAGGGTAAGGGAATAGGAAGGGACACGTCCTGTTCAAGGCATCTCCTTCAGAAGGGGTAAATCAATTAGCAATGAAAATGTAAATGTACAAGTCAGAATGACATTGCTCTGAATGTTACTGGACAACGTGTGGGTTTACATGTACCCATTGTAGCTTGGTATTTCCTTGAGCATAAGTTGGCAGTTTGTGATTGACGAAGAAGGGCTGCTTCTGCTCAGTGGCAATTAGGAAGCAGTAGCTGCCTAAATGGTAATTTGGCTGAAAATAACCACTCTTGTTGGAAGCTTCGATGCATTTGAAGTCAATCTATCTGTGCAATATATTTTCCTCAGGTAACTTTCTAGATATGGGAAGTTCAGCACATTTGTTGCTGGATTGAAATTTGTAGGCACTATGTTTGGGGAAAAGCTTATCTCTCTTCAGAAAGGGGAAGAGCCACAACTTGGAGCTCTGGTATTCCAGGCTCCTGCAGCAGGGAGGAGTTTATGTTTTACAAATAAACTGATATGCAAGTGTTACTTTTGTGTTTCAAATGCCAAAGGTGCTTTTGAGAGCTGTGAAATTTTATTGCATCATTATAACTAAAGAAAACATGCTTTTTCTTAAACATGAGCATTGTAGTTAGTGACTGCTGTTACATTTTCTTAGTAAACTCATCAAAACTCCAAAAGGAAAATTCAGATGTTTAACAGCACTTTTCCTTGTGGTGGGATGATGGGATTTCACATCCCACTTCATCCCACACTTTCCCATCTAAACACCTTAATGCTGAAAGCTGCAATATTTCTCAAGCGAGTTATTTGCTAGCATAAAATGGAGGGACCCTGTGGACAAATTTCTTCCCTATTGATTGGAAGCTTTTGTTTGGATGAAGAAAACCAGTGGCACGGTGAGGCTCCCTGAGTAAGTGTGTGTGTGTGTATGTTTTAAGGCTCTGGCTGTTGTTTGAACCAAAACTAGAGAGAATTTTGAATTTGAGAGAAATACAGTGGGAAGGCGCTCACTGGTCGTGTGCCTCTGTGTGTGCATGGTGAGCCCTCCTCTGGACTTCCTCCAACAGCTCCATGTCCTTCTTATGTTGAGGACACCAGAACTGTATGCAGTACTCCAAGTGGGGTCTCACGAGAGCAGAGTAGAGGGGCAGGATCACCTCCTTTGACCTGCTGGTCACGCTTCTTTTGATGCAGCCCAGGATACGGTTGGCTTTCTGGGCTGTGAGCGCACACTGCTGGCTCATGTTCAGTTTCTCATCAACCAACACCCCCAACTCCTTCTCTGCAGGGCTGCTCTGAATCTCTTCTCCACCCAACCTGTAGCTGTGCCTGGGATTACCCTGACCCAGGTGTAGGACCTTGTACTTGGCTTGGTTGAACTTCATGAGGTTGGCATTGGCCCACCTCACAAGTGTGTCAAGGTCCCTCTGGATGGCATCCCTTCCCTCCAGCATATCAAACGAACCACGCAGCTTGGTGTCGTCAGCAAACTTGCTGAGGGTGCATCAATCCCACTGTCCATGTCACCGACAAAGATGTTGAACAAGATCGGTCCCAACACCAACCCCTGAGGGACACCACTCATTACCGTGTTCCAATTGGACATTGAGCCATTGACCGCAACTCTGTGTGTGCGGCCATCCATACAATTCTTTATCCACGGAGTTGTCCATCCATCAAATTGATGTCTCTCCAATTTAGAGACAAGGATGTCATGCGGGACAGTGTCGAATGCTTTGCACAAGTCCAGGTAGATGATGTCAACTGCTCTGCCCCGTCCATCAGTTCCGTAGCCCCATCATAGAAGGCCACCAACTTGGTCAGGCAGGATTTCCCCTTAGTGAAGCCATGTTGGCTGTCACCAACCACCTTGGTGAAGAAGCTGAGAAAACTTCAGTAGTAGCTCATCTCCAGCTCTTTGCATTTAGCACACAAGTTCCAATGACCATTCATCCTGTTAAATGAATAAGAAATATTTCTCTGTGTGAAAAGCATTTGGCTTTGTCCTCGGTTCAGCTTAAACCACGACAGGCTTCTCTTCTCTTCCTTGATTATGTTAAAATACATTTATTGCCAAATTTTCACAGTAACATCCAGGAAGCATATACAAAATCAGCAGGGTTAGCCAGGTATAACTGAAAGCAGCATTTGGTCTATAGTCTAATTTTCTTAAAAGAGAAAGTTGTGCAGTAAAAATGTACTTTTTCTGATCAAGGTGAATTTCAAGCTAAAATCTTGCACAATTTAGCTAATAGCCAGATTAGTAGAACATTTTCTGGACAGGATGTTGCAGAAATACACATTTTTTCTTCATTTTCTTCTTTATATATTGTGTATGCAGATGGCTACAGTGTTGAAGACATGAGGAATCTCACTTTTGCAAATGCTCTTTGCATGTCTTGGTTTATGTTGTGACAAGCAAGCATAGATGCTTCTGTATAATAGAATTGAATTATGCTCCATTTTTCACCCTTCCAAAAAGTGGTTCTTGGTGTTTATGGTGCTTTGTGTGTGAAATTGAAATAAGAATTGCTGTTGTTCTCCCTCCAAATAAAAACTGGTGAATTTTTAGGACTTATTTATTTACTGAGGTTGTAAACCTGTTGTATTTTAACTGTCTTTAGGAGTTGCAAAAAAACCCACAGATACACCACAGGCACTGGAAGTGTGGTGGAGCCATCAGTGAACTATTAAATGAAAAAACACATCATAAGAGTTAAGTGATTTTTAGCTTGATACTGTAATGAAATATTTGAAAACCGTATCTGGTTAATGAACATTGTGGCCAGACTGCATAACAGGCTGAGGATGTAGAAAGTGGAAGGGCTTTAAAACCAGACTCCTAAATGTGACTGCTGTAAATGGGGTGGAAGGGTTCAAAGCAAATCCCAAACCCCTTTTTCTGCATCAGCGATGGGGCTGTGGGTGCAGTGGCTGTGCCTGTCTAAGCTGTGGCATTTGGCTGTGCAAAAAAAAAGATAGGTAACTGCTAAAAAATTTCATTATATACCTCCCAAAGTATAGAGGTGATGACCACGCTGGGAACGCAAGCCAGACCAGTTTCATGATCAATGAGTCTATTGCATCACAAATCATTACCATGAAGTACAGTGAAACAAGAACCTTAGCCCAGGCCCCCCAGCTGATAAACACCAAAACAGCAAATACTGGCTGTACGTAAGGTACGACATGCTGATACTCTGAGATCAAGCGCAATGACTGTGAGAGCAAATAAATCAACATTGTGACGAGTAGTAACAATGGATGCTTATCACAAATATGATTAGACACACTCTGGTCAGATCTGTTGTTATCTCAACCCTTCGTGCCCCATGTTGGGCGCCACAAAGAACTGTCGTGGTTTGAGCCCAGCCGGTAACTCGGAACCACACAGCCGCTCACTCACTCCCCCCCTTCTTCATCCCTGTCCTGGGTTCAGCTATAGCAGTAATTTTTCTCCTTAGTAGCTGGTGCAGTGCTGTGTTTTTTAACTTTCAGCCTGGAACAACGCTGATAACACTGATGTTTTTAGTTGTTGCTAAGTAATGTTTACTCCGACCAAGGACTTTCTCAGTCTCATGCTTTGCCAGGGAGGAGGGGAAGCCGGATGCCAGGAACACATCCATAGATCCAGATGAAGTCGAATGTACACGACCCATGTGGCGGAAACTTACACAGAGTGCACCATCATCATATGCCCACACATGGGCATCAGTGACCTGGAATGAGGGAATATCACCAACAGTGGATTGCCTGATTCGTCAACTCCGAGAGTTCGAAGACAATCTCACCCCTTCCATCATTTCAGCTGTGGAAAAACTGTCCCAGGAGTTCAAACAATTGAGAGACGATTTATCCGATCTATCCAGCTCCCCACGTCTACCAACCCATGTCTCAGCTATTAACAGAAGGCGCCCTACTGCTCGAGAAAGAAAATATAGGAGGTACATGCCACGGGCCACCCTATGGTTTTACCTGCGGGATCACGGGGAAGACATGAGAAAGTGGGATGGAAAACCTACTTCAGCTCTGGAGCAACGGGTGCGTGAACTGAAGAGGAGAACAATGGTCAAGGATGATCCTCCCATGAAAGCTGCTGCTCCAGTCTCTGGTGAGCAGTTTCCCAGATGGAGTGGAAGAGATGATTTTACTCCAGCTCCTGTGATAAGGAATACTAATCCCTTTCTACAAGACATAAGTGGACAATCTCATGATCCCTGTTAGAGGGGCCCTGCCTCCAGCCAGGTGGAGGAGAGGGATAATCGGGTTTACTGGACTGTGTGGATCAGATGGCCTGGCACATCAGTCCCACAGGAGTATAAGGCTCTAGTAGATACCGGTGCACAGTGTACCCTGATGCCATCAAGGTATCAAGGAGTAGAACCCATTTATATTTCTGGAGTGACAGGAGGATCCCAAGCGTTAACTATACTGGAGGCTGAAATCAGCCTGACTGGGAGGAAGTGGCAAAAGCACCCCATTGTGACTGGTCCAGAGGCTCCATGCATCCTTGGCATAGACTATCTCAGAAGAGGGTACTCCCATTCCTCCGGGAGCAGGGGGAGGAAGAAGGGGGGGAGTGAGCGAGCAGCTGCGTGGTTCCGAGTTACCGGCTGGGCTCAAACCACTTCACTCCCCCCACTCCCAGAGGGATGGGGAGGAGAATCAAAAGAATGTAACTCCCACGGGTTGAGATAAGAACAGTCCAGTAACTAAGGTATAATACAAAACTACTACTGCCACCACCACCAATAATAATAATGATAAGGGAAATAACAAGGGGAGAGGATACAATTGCTCACCACCTGCTGACCGATACCCAGCCTGACCCCAGCAGCGATCTGGGCCTTCCGGGTAACTCCCCCCGGTTTATATACTCGGCATGACGTGCCATGGTATGGAATACCCCTTTGGCTAGTTTGGGTCAGGTGTCCTGTCTCTACTTCCTCCCAGCTTCCCCTCCTCCCTGGCAGAGCATGAGACTGAGAAAGTCCTTGGTCAGAGTAAACGTTACTTAGCAACAACTAAAACCATCGGTGTTATCAGCGTTGTTCCCAGGCTGAAAGTTAAAAACCACAGCACTGCACCAGCTACTAAGAAGGAGAAAAATGACTGCTGTAGCTAAACCCAGGACAGTAGCAAGCAAAAGACAGGCTAGGGATAACGTTGGCCCTCTCTGGAAGCTATCGGGTGAACTGGCTACCTTGGATTTGGAGAAGGCTGAGGTTCTCAATGACTTCTTTGCCTCAGTCTTCACTGGCAAATGCTCTGACCACACCACACAAGTCTTCCAAGGCAGATGTAGGGACTGTGAGAATGAAGACCTTAGGCCCACTGTAGGAGAGGATCAGATACGAGACCATCTTAAGAACCTGAATGTGCACAAGTCCATGGGACCTGATGAAATCCATCCACGGGTCCTGAAGGCACTGGCAAATGAAGTTGCTAAGCCACTGTCCATCATATTTGAAAAATCATGTCAGTCAGGTGAAGTTCCCGACAACTGGAAAAAGGGTAACATAACCCCCGTTTTCAAGAAGGGGAAGGTGGAAGACCCAGGGAACTACAGACCAGTCAGTCTCGCCTCTGTGCCTGGCAAAATCTTGGAGCAGATTCTCCTGGAAAGCATGCTAAGGCACATGAAAAATAACGAGGTGGTTGGTGACAGCCAACATGGCTTCACTAAGGGGAAATCCTGCCTGACCAATTTGGTGGCCTTCTATGATGGGGCTACGGAACTGATGGACAGGGGCAGAGCAGTTGACATCATCTACCTGGACTTGTGCAAAGCGTTCGACACTGTCCTGCACGACATCCTTGTCTCTAAATTGGAGAGACATCAATTTGATGGATGGACCACTCAGTGGATAAATGATTGGATGGGTGGCAGCACACAGAGTTGTGCCAACGGCTCAATGTCCAATTGGAAACTGGTAACAAGTGGTGTCCCTCAGGGGTTGGTGTTGGGACCGATCTTGTTCAACATCTTTGTCGGTGACATGGACAGTGGGATTGATGCACCCTCATCAAGTTTGCTGACGACACCAAGCTGCGTGGTTCGTTTGATACGCTGGAGGGAAGGGATGCCATCCAGAGGGACCTTGACAAGCTTGTGAGGTGGGCCAATGCCAACCTCATGAAGTTCAGCCAAGCCAAGTGCGAGCTCCTACACTTGAGTCGGGGAGTCCTGCCCCTCTACTCTGTTTTTGTGAGACCTCACTTGGAGTACCTTGTGCAGTTCTGGTGTCCTCAACATAAGAAGGGCATGGAGCTGTTGGAGCAAGTCCAGAGGAGGGCCACGAGGACGATAAGGGGGCTGGAGCACCTCCCATATGAAGACAGGCTGAGAGAGTTGGGGCTGTTCAGCCTGGAGAAGAGAAGGCTGCATGGAGACCTCATAGCAGCCTTCCATTATCTGAAGGGGGCCTACAAGGATGCTGGGGAGGGACCCTTCATCGGGGACTGTAGTGATAGGACAAGGGGTAATGGGTTCAAACTTAAACAGGGGAAGTTTAGATTAGATTTAAGGAAGAAGTTCTTTGCAGTGAGGGTGGTGAGGCACTGGAATGGGTTGCCCAAGGAAATTGTGAATGCTCCATCCCTGGCATTGTTCAAGGCCAGGTTGCATGGAGTCTTGGGTGACATGGTTTAGTGCGAGGTGTCCCTGCCCATGTCAGGGGGTTGGAACTAAATGATCTTAAGGTCCTTTCCAACCCTAACTATTCTATGATTGTTTGTTTCTATGTTAGTTGTGAGTGGGATTCCATGAAGTGCTGGAAACAGGACACTTCAACAGTCTTGAAAAATTATAAGTTAAGCATTATTAAAATATTCATATACCTAAATAAAACTGAAGTGGCATTTTTGTGCTGAAGATTTACATGGTTTTTATTAGTATTATTTAAACAGTCGCATGTCAAAGAGCGAAAGTATGTTTTTATAAAGTGCGCTTCACTTTGAAGTTAATACTTGCTGTATACTAATTTCCTCCTGCATATAAATGAATTTTAGATCATTTTTGATTTGAAGCTCATTTTTGGAACTGAAGGTGACAGTTACTCCCATTCAGATGCACCTCAAGAATCTGCAAGTGAACAATAATGTCTTGTTTCCAGAGGCAGATAATCTGTTGCACAAGTATTACATGTCTCAAGTAAGTGGATGAGATATTTCTGCAGATGATAGCAGAGAAGTTTGGATAGCTGTGTGCAAACACACTATTTGATTTATATGCCACAGAGATCTACAAAGCAAATTGCTCTTTGACATTGGAAGACGTGTGAGGTGTTCATATTGTCAAAAAGCAGTGGTAACTGTTGTCTGTGCTTGGATGTGGAACATCCCTGGTAGCAAACGGAGCAGAAGGGAGCCGTGGTAGAAAGTAAACTGTCCCTTCTAGGACTGTGACTTTCTGCCCTGATGCAGGCTGTGCTTCGTGGGTCAGATGCACACAGGAGAGGTGCCTTCCTCCTTTGCTCCATCATCTGCTAACAAACCACTGGGCCCCCCTGTCTCCACAGCCCACTGTAGCTTGCCAAAACCTTCCCCCTGTGTGTAAGCCCGTCCTTTCCAAGGAGGAGACCCCAGTTTAAAGGAGGGGTGCTGCCCTCCTTATGGCCGTGCCAGGGGAATGTGGTGTCTGCTCCCCAGTGAGTACCCTGGGTGGACATAAACTGACCCTTGATGAGGGAGCTGGAGTTTCAGTTTAATGCATTTCTGCAGTTTTCCTTTGCCTTCAGTGCCTTCAAATGCCACATAAATAATTCCTTCATAACAAGTGCCTTTTCAGAAGATGTATGCTGCTGACAGTTAATATAAAATTATTGCCCCAAATGCATTTTTGTAATTACTTCCCAGAGAACTGTCTTTGTGTTACAAGACATTTCACACTTTAGTAACATAAGTGTTTGGGGAGAACATGAGTAATAATTACAAGCAGTCTTTCAGTGAAAATAAACCTAAAAATTATAAAAAAAGCTAATGTTAAAGTTGGTTAGAGACAGTGAGGAATTTATTTAGCACATTATGTCTGTGTGTATGTTTTCTAAGTTTAATAACCCTTCAGTAACTAAACTTAAAAAAGCAATAAAGAACAGAGAAACTGCTTTCTAATTTTTAAGCAATAATGAAACTAACAACTGATTAAAAGTGACATGCTACTAGAGACAGAATAAAGAAATTTAATCTGAATGTTCCTATAGGAGATTTCTGCTAGAATGGAAAATGAAATGGCAGCATTTTATAAAAGGTTTATCTAGAATAAAAGGTTTCTCTAGCATGTTGACTAAAGGATACTACAGAAGTCTTGAATCCAAGAAAACGGGGGTTGTAGGGCGAGTTTGTGTGTGTGAATGTAATGTAAAAATCATTGACAGAACAAAGCCAGTGGGTTTCAGGTCAGATATGAGATGTAAATGGTTACACTGGTTTAGAGGATGCGGGGCCAGGACTGCCCATATAAATAGACATATGTTCTGGTAGTTACTACGCACATACTAGCAGTGAGGTTGAGTTTGCATGGAGGCAGAACAACACAAGGCCAAGTCTTGGTTTCACTGGAGAAAACAGGGCAATTACACCATGCATACATGTATATAAATATAAGTATGGTATATCTCCATGCCATGTAGAGATAACCATATAGAGATATAGGTGGACTCAGGTGAAAGCAAGGCACTGCGAGGCAACAAGTTATATGCATTATCTGTTCTGCATGTGATGCCTGTGACTGTGCTACAGCAAAGGGAGGTGCAACGAGCTGCCAGCCCTCCGCTGTGTGTTCCTGCCAGCTCTTTCAATGTCTTTAAACCTGAGGTAGACACTTAAGGTTTTCTTAAACATTGTAGCTGATAATTTCAGAAAATTGTACCCTATTAGTGAAGATGAACATTTTCCTTGAAAAATGTTGGTGTAAGTTAGTTAATAGAAGGATGCTGAGAGGAGAATGCTGGGGGGTGTGCTGGGCTGTCATTAACAGTTCTGTGAGCAGGGCAGTGCTGGCAGAAGCAGGCAGCAGTTCAGTAGTTATTACTGGGCATTTAGCGTGGAACCCCTTTCCCTTAAAGCATGCGTACAAGCAGATGTAGAAGGAGGTGCAGTACCCTACCAAAACAGCTGGTTTGGTTTTTTTTCCTAAGTTAAAGAAGAAATTTAATTTAGAAATTAATATGATTTAATACATACTGGAGTGTAATAAGACTCTACTGGGAAATGTCACTAATGTGTGCTTCTTAAAGTCTCTGACTTTTCTGTATTTTATTAGCACACTTCACACAAAACTGTATTATTGGTATAATCTGTTGGTTATTATCCAGAGAGATAGCTAGCAGTGAGAATTGTCCTTCTTCCCTTGCCTTTCCAAAAGAAGCCCTTGTAGCCACCACTGCCACTTGTAAGTCAAATGACAGCTTGGAGAGGCTGCAGCAGCCATAGCCCTAGGAGGGCACAAGGAGGTAACAATATACAGTTTTCATGGTTCAAGGGTAGCCGTATCCTACTGTTCTTCATTACATTACTGCAGTGAGATCAATTTTATGAAGTTGTAAGTCTTAGGAGGCCACCACCACTAACTAGATGCTGTATCAAATAATTTTTTTTGTATTATGATTGTTTTTATCTCTTGTTGAGGGAAGTCAGGATCTGATGCACAGATCTCTCCAGCCTGTGAGGAGCATTGCATGGCAATTGAGTGTCGATGTGATTGCATGACAGCCCGTGCTTCACTCACTCTGCTGTTGTGTAGTCATCCTGTGCAATTTGACGTTACATGAAGAATATACTGTGGTGTTTCATGCATTACCCTCTCTGGCTCTTTGTTTTTCAGCTAGGCACATTTTTTTTCTTTTCCCCCATGTGGTTTGACAGGGTGTGAAATACCTATGCTGCACTGCATGATTGAGCACCAAACCTGCTTGCTTCTGATGCACATAGCAATGATTCGATGTGCAGAATGAGCTGCCTTTGATACCTGTCCTAGGCTGGGCTGTGACCTACGCTCTCTGACCTGGTTTACTTGGCTAGAGAAGGTTTTTAGCTGCTTTGCATGGATATGGTTGCAGGGGTTACAGTGGCTCACATTAGGGCCCTGGCCCATTGAGAGGTAGCACACATATACTAGCGTTCAAGATGCAAGTGTTTAAAAAAGACAATTTTTGCAATGTTGAATAGCCACAGAGTAGCAGTAGCCAGCAAAGACAAGTTTTTTCATCCGGTGGGGAGATTTCAGCTGATATTTCCTTGTGTTTTAATTACTGAAACACTAGTGGCTGTCGTGCTTTAAGCCCAGCCAGTAACTCAGAACCACGCAGCTGCTTGCTCGCTCCCCACCTTCTTACCTTCCCTCCCATTCCCAGAGGGATGGGGAGGAGAATCGAAAGAATGTAAATCCCATGGGTTGAAATAAGAACAGTCCAGTAACTCAGGTATAATACAAAACTACTACCACCACCACCAATAATAATAATGACAAGGGAAATAACAAGGAGAGAGAATATAAAACTAAAAGGGGAAAAAGAAAAGAAAACAATAAACACAAGTAATGCATAATACAATTGCTCACCACCTGCCAACCGATACCCAGCCCGACCCGAGCAGCGATCTGGGCCTTCCGGGTAACTCCCTCCAGTTTCTATACTGGGCATGACATGCTGTGGTATGGAATACCCCTTTGGCTAGTTTGGGTCAGGTGTCCTGTCTCTGCTTCCTCCTGACTTCTTGTGCCCCTCCTCCCTGGCAGAGCATGAGAGACTGAAAAGTCCTTGATTGGGGTAAGCGATACTTAGCAACAACTAAAACATTGCTGTGTTACCAGGATTGTTCTCAGACTAAAGCTGAAAGCACAGCACTGCACCAGCTACTAAGAAGGAGAAAAATAACTGTTACAGCTATACTCAGGACAGCAAAACATTTACTAAGGAACATTTAGATTAGACTTTTCCTTTAAGTCATTTGTTTCTTTTATTCTCACTTCCTAATTATAGATGAAATTTCCTTTCCTTTTGTTTTGTCGGGGAGCTGAGCGGCTGCCCTGTGGCTGTGGGGCAGGAAGGCTGCACCCCTGGGTGGGTGACTGGGGCTCTGCTGAGTGCCAGGAGGTTCCAGCACTCGTAATTCCTCCAGCAATTTGGTTTCACTTCTTCAGTGCCATTTACTTTTACCACTTGTCCTGTATCTCTGGAAAATTTCTAGGAATTATTGTAGCCCTTTGTGAGACCTTTGATTATTTTTGCTTTGGACCAAGGCAGAGTAATGAAGAGATGACTCCTTCCCACTCTTCATTTTATCTTTTGCCTTCTGGCTCTCAGACCTCGGCAGTGTGTGTGCATGTGTGTGTACATGCTTATGTAATGATTTGCACAGCATAACTTCGGGCACTCTGTAGACTGCAGCTGGCAAAACTGCTGTGATAGGAAGTGCTGCCGAGCACTAAATCAGTGTATGCCTACTGTAAAGAAACAGCTCTTGATAGAAGCCCTATAACTGGAGGTATTTAAAGCCAGATATGACCCTGCACTAAATAGTATGTTCCAAAGAACAATCCTAGATTTAAAATAAAACCCAGGTTTACAAACTCCTTAGGCTTAAAAATAAAACATTAAAGAAAAGCCCCAGAAAATTTACTGGCACAAAGACAGAAAGGCTTGCCTGCCCTGTGTTGTGCTGATAAGATAAAAAGTTTAAACTGTCCAGATTCCACAGCTGAAAAAATAAGCTAAGTGGTTTGTTCCTTTTTTAATTTCTCTGTTCCATGTGTTGCATGGTGTTACCCATTTCCATGTGGCTCAGCGGATATTGTATGAAGGCATCAGCATCACTTCCAGTGTGGCTCTGACCTCCTTGTGTTTCCAGGCCTGTATTGCTAATTGAAGTCCCCAGAGCAGTTGGTGCTGCTGTCGTAGCAGGGCTGGCGCTGTGGTCCAGGGCTGAGGCTCTGCCACCACAGCTCCGAGCACAACCCCAGCCTGATGGCAGTGCTTTATACCCTTGTCTGAAGCAAGTGGAAATCTGCTCTTGACTTCAGTGAGGCCCAAGTAGAACATGGTACGTCATCCGTTTTCAAATATTTGGCTTTAGGAGCACGTTGTTCCAGTAACAGAGCTGTTTTGAACACAGCTCAGAAGGCATTTCTACTGACTGCAACTTTTAAGCTGGCCTTTGGGAATTCATTTTTCCAGCTTTGCCAAGTTTGCCACATTCCTTGGACCACCAGATCAGGCAGGAACACTCCCAGTTCTTGCTACGCCCCCTTTGAAATAGTAACTTTCTAGAGCATAAGCTGTCTTTTAGAGAAAAACCAAGAGTCATTAACAACATTAACTATAATGGCAATTATAATAACATATTCTTGACTGTTGGCCAGATTGTTTAGGTCATAGGGTAAAATATTCTTCTTGTCTAAAAGCCCTGCAGGCCTTCCACTGTGCTGCAGGGGAAAAAAAAAAAGGGGGGAAAAAAAAAGAAAAGAAAAGCAAAAAGCTCCCAACTCAGTTTCCTGACATTTTGGGTAGAGTGAGGTGTACTTTCAAGGCTGATTTCTCTAAATTGTATCCTCCCTTACTCATAAAAGAAAGTTGTTAAAGCCAATATTAGACATGGCAGGTTCATTTAACAATTACTAATAACAGTTTTGTGGAATACAGGGGCAATTTTTACCCCTTTTTACAATTAATTAGCCATCATTTATCCTAAAACACAGTGCCAGGAGCTCCCTCCTGCTGGTGTTTGCCCGTACCCTTGTGCTGTGTGCAAACATTTTGGTTGTGGCTGGGAGCTGTGTGCCCAAGGTGCTGTGCTGCCTTTGCAGATTCCTTGCAGGTCAGTAGCTGTGATTATTGTTATTTTATTTTCTTTTTTAGCAATCTGGATAGAAACTACTTACTATTGAATTAAGTTCACTAAAATCCAAGGTCATCTTAAAAATTAGCTCTGTCAGCAAATACACATCTGTGCTTGATGTAGGTAGACACTGATCTTTGGAGACTTCAGAAGGTGCCGTTGGCTCTGGCCACCAAGAAGCCCCTTTGCTGGCAGCACATGGATATGTCCCCTTGGAGCCAGGCCCAGCCCCCAAGTCACCCCTGCTCCGGGTGCCAGCAGCACCTTGGCCTCCTGTGGTGACCCAAAGCCTTTCAGCAGCGTGCTTCTGCCCAAGGGCACCTGTTCTGTCTGGCTGCACTGGGGTGGGGTGCTCCTGCACTTCTTGCCAGCAGGCAAATTACAGGTTAAATTTATGAAAAACTGCTGCAGCAAAACTCCTCAGAAATGAGTTCCTGAGGAATGCTTGCAGCCTGCTGTCCTCATCAGAGAAACTGAGCTCACCGCGGGAGCAGCTGGGCTGTGTTTGAAGCTTTTCCTTGCTGCATGGACCACCCATTCCCATCACCACCCTGGTGCTTGCTGGCTGTTTCACTCCCCTGGGCAAGGAGCTAGCATCTCCCTAGGGCTGCCCGCACCCTGCTGGCAGCTCGTGGTCAAAAAAGTGGAGAAGAAGATCAAAAAACTAAGAAACACTCCAGATTTTATTAAGTGGTGTCTGGTTTCTACAAGGCAAGCACCAAGCATGTGGTTCAGCAGAGGAATCTGAAGATCGTGTTATTCAAAGGACAGCAACACTGAGGCATGGCAGACACATACACTTCCTTCAGCCCAATAAAAACAGAAAAAAACCCCCTCATTTTAAAGCAATGTTGTGCTTGATAAATAATTGATGCAAGATTCACTGTTGTGCGCAGTCTTTAAAAAAATGGAATGAGCTAAAATGTTTGTGATTGCAATCTGGGATGAGACACTGTATAAAGGTGTGCCAAGTAAATATGACAAAATGTAAGTGATAATTTGAATACGTACATTAAATTATGTGTGAAGTACAGCAAAGCTAGCTAAGCTTTAAATGATTTGCCTCCATGGATGATGAATTTAAATGAATTATCTCCATGGATGGATGAGGAGCTGCTGAGGAAACTTAGAGGGGAAAAAAGAAGATTATAAAAGGTGGAAGCGAGGACAGCCAGCCTGGGAAGAATACAGGGGTATTGTCTGGGAAGCTAGGGACCAGGTTAGGAAAGCTAAGGCCTAATTAGAATTAAATCCAGCAAGGGATGTGAAAGATAACAGGAAAGGCTTCTATAGGTATGTAGCAAACGAAAGACAGACTAGGGACAACGTGGGCTCTCTCCAGAAGCTATCGGGAGAACTGGCTACCCTGGATTTGGAGAAGGCTGAGGTTCTCAATGACTTCTTTGCCTCAGTCTTCACTGGCAAATGCTCTGACCACACCACACAAGTCTTCCAAGGCAGATGTAGGGACTGTGAGAATGAAGACCTTAGGCCCACTGTAGGAGAGGATCAGATACGAGACCATCTTAAGAACCTGAATGTGCACAAGTCCATGGGACCTGATGAAATCCATCCACGGGTCCTGAAGGCACTGGCAAATGAAGTTG
This sequence comes from Strigops habroptila, assembly GCF_004027225.2. Classification (NCBI taxonomy): domain Eukaryota; kingdom Metazoa; phylum Chordata; class Aves; order Psittaciformes; family Psittacidae; genus Strigops; species Strigops habroptila. Next base: position 19,283,798 of record NC_044301.2, read on the forward strand.
CTAAGCCACTGTCCATCATATTTGAAAAATCATGTCAGTCAGGTGAAGTTCCCGACAACTGGAAAAAGGGTAACATAACCCCCATTTTCAAGAAGGGGAAGGTGGAAGACCCAGGGAACTACAGACCAGTCAGTCTCGCCTCTGTGCCTGGCAAAATCTTGGAGCAGATTCTCCTGGAAAGCATGCTAAGGCACATGAAAAATAACGAGGTGGTTGGTGACAGCCAACATGGCTTCACTAAGGGGAAATCCTGCCTGACCAATTTGGTGGCCTTCTATGATGGGGCTACGGAACTGATGGACAGGGGCAGAGCAGTTGACATCATCTACCTGGACTTGTGCAAAGCGTTCGACACTGTCCTGCACGACATCCTTGTCTCTAAATTGGAGAGACATCAATTTGATGGATGGACCACTCAGTGGATAAATGATTGGATGGGTGGCCGCACACAGAGTTGTGCCAACGGCTCAATGTCCAATTGGAAACTGGTAACAAGTGGTGTCCCTCAGGGGTTGGTGTTGGGACCGATCTTGTTCAACAGCAAGTTTTCTGACAACACCAAGCTGTGGGGTTCAGTTGATACACTGGAGGGAAGGGATGCCATCCAGAGGGACCTTGAGAAGCTTGTGAGGTGGGCCAATGCCAACCTTATGAAGTTCAACCAAGCCAAGTGCAAGGTCCTACACCTGGGTGGGGGCAATCCCAGGCACAGCTACAGGTTGGGCAGAGAAGACATGCAGAGCAGCCCTGCAGAGAAGGACTTGGGGGTGTTGGTTGATGAGAAACTGAACATGAGCCGGCTTCAGTTTGCGCTCACAGCTCAGAAAGCCAACCATGTCCTGGGCTGCATCAAAAGAAGCGTGACCAGCAGTTCGAAGGAGGTGATCCTGCCCCTCTACTCTTCTCTCGTGGGACTCTCTGAGTACTGTGTACAGTTCTGGTGTCCTCAACATAAGAAGGACATGGAGCTGTTGGAGCAAGTCCAGAGGAGGGCCACAAGGATGATAAGGGGGCTGGAGCACCTCCTGTATGAAGACAGGCTGAGAGAGTTGGGGCTGTTCAGCCTGGAGAAGAGAAGGCTGTGGGGAGACCTCATAGCAGCCTTCCATTATCTGAAGGAGGCCTACAAGGATGCTGGGGAGGGACTCTTCATTAGGGGCTGTTGTGATAGAACCAGGGATAATGGGTTCAAACTTAAACAAGGGAAGTTTAGATTAGATTTAAGGAAGAAGTTCTTTACTGTGAGGGTGGTGAGGCACTGGAATGGGTTGCCCGAGGAAGTTGTGAATGCTCCATCCCTGGCATTGTTCAAGGCCAGGTTGCATGGAGTCTTGGGTGACATGGTTTAGTGCGAGGTGTCCCTGCCCATGGCAGGGGGGTTGGAACTAGATGATCTCAAGGTCCTTTCCAACCCTTACTATTCTATGATTCTATGATTCTATGACTTCCTATTTGGTGAAGTAGTATTGGAAAGAGAACCAGAATCATGTGGGGTTTTCATTACAATACATTGTTATTTAAGGAAAAGTCTATAAAGCGTGAGGTTTGGCGAACAGCATTTTCTTGAATATACATAGTGCAGATGATGACTTACAATATGGAGTGCTTAATGAATGATACTTTTTATAACCAAATCCTTAAATTTATTGCTGCTGTATAAGTGGAATATCTGATTTGTTAAGATGAACGTTATATCTAGCCCTTAATTGAAATTTTGTAGTAGAAATATGCGTATAATTTAACAGTAAACGAACCTGAAAATGTGCAGATCAGTTAATTGCTAAGAGGGATGCTGTGATACACCACAAACAGGCATTGATTTTTAATATTTCCATTGCAATCCAAAGGGTACATCTTGTTACAAGTGCTCCATGGAAATCTACACACTGTTTTACACCAGTTGATTTATGTTATCACGCACAGTACAGAAGATGGTATAAAATGTGCTCTGGCTGGATAGTGGTAGCAGAGTGCTAATGTGTGTGTCTGAATTGAAGTGCTTGTGGTAACCAATTTTCATCTTCAATAAATTTTATTTTTCACCTTTGTTTCATGTTCTCAGAATTGGTTGTCCGTAATCTTTTTGGTGCTGATCTAATTTTAGAAATAGTTAATCTCTCTGTTTGCTGGTGTTTCCTTAATGGCTTAAAACCCAAATGCATCCTGAACCAACAAGGTGTCATCTCCCTCTTGCCTGGCTGTGGTCAGCTCCCGGGCTCTCAGGATCAGCCAGTACATGGTGCAGGAGGATCTCTTCCACAGAAGAGCATGTGGTTCCATCTCACTTTGCTGGATGACTTCTCAAATGTTCCTGTCTTACCAGCAGAGTGTATTCAGTGTGTGAATGCTTGTGGGGCAGGTGAAATGGTGCAGGTGTAGTGCTTGCAGCTGTGTTGCCCAGGTTGGTGGGACGTGTGTGGAAGAGGCACAGGCACCTCCATTTGAGCTGGTCACCAAAGCCTGGTCAGCATGGCCAGCATGTCTAGTGGATGCCTTCACTGCTGAAAGGGCAGCAGGGACTTAGAAGGGCTTTCTCACCTCTGCTGCCTCTCTGGAGAGCTGCAGTGCATGACTGGCTTCAGGCATGTCTAGGCATCCACTATGGCCAAGGGGGTGTCCTGGAGTTGCAAGGATGTGGCTGCAAGCCCACCCCTCATGAGAGACCACTGAGCGCATGCAGAGGGCACTGGCTGTGGCCGGCTGCCCCTGCCTCCCACCCCACTGCCAGCAGAGAGGAAGCTGCCCCATGTGTGGAGCTGCCACCTCATGACCCCAGCATGTCCGGCCCCTGCACCAGGGTAGTTCTGGAGCTGCCAGAGAGCTCATTCTGCCTGAACACTAATGTGGATGAAAACTTGTGGGTTTTTTTGGCAAAGATGTTTGTGCTAGCCCACACTCTAGTCACAGATGAAGATAAAGAATATCTAAGAGACCTGAAGGTCAGATGTGATGCTGTTGGCTCCTGGCTAGGCTGGCACAATGCAAGGCTCATCTGCCCAGCAAAGTGCCTCTCGTTAGTTCAGGGATCTCTCACATCTGGGGTATACGTGTGCTTTGGGGGTCTTCAGCTACAGCTTTTTTTCTCTTGTTACTAATATTGGGGCTTGGAGGTAGCGAGGAGAGGAGAGCATTGAGAGTTAAAATTCAGCACATGCCTTTTCTTTGTGGGCTGTAATTAATCTTGTCAATTTTTAAAGCTTTGAGAATCTGGTTAAGTGATAAAACACTAACAACTTTATATGACAGAGAGTTAGAGGCTCCCGCTATACACCCACCAGAGAAGATTAGGAGAGAGTGTTTGCAGGATTTGCACTAAGCAGCAAAGAATACATTTGAGAATTGTTGCACCACATGATATAAAACCCATATCAATATAATGAAAGGTGTTGGGAATAATGTGAGATTTGCTGTAATTAAATGTATCATCTTAATAAGTGCAACATCCTTCTTAAAGCTCTTATTTTTCAGACCTTTCAAACTTAGAAGATGTTCTTGCTGTTGGCAGGTGGCCTGGGAGGAGAGCTGGAGAGCAAAGCAAAGGACAGCCAGGCCCTGGAAGAGAGGAACAGTGTGATGAGCCAGGAAGAGAGAAATGAGGAAGATGAAGACATGGAGGATGAGTCAATTTACACCTGCGATAACTGTCAGCAGGACTTCGATTCACTGGCAGACCTGACTGAACACAGGGCACACAACTGTCCTGGAGGTAAAATGTTGTGGGGGTTTTTTAATGCTAAAAGTTTCAGTCAGGGTATTTTTCCCTCTCTCTCCAAATGTAGGAAGATTAAAAAAGTTAAATGACTGAAGTGTACAAAACTCCCAGGAAGAAAAGCCTTTGAATCCCATAAAAGAACATGATGATTTTTGAGATTAAAATTCATAGTGCGAGTTTTATAATTCCACCCTAAAAATACACCATTCTCTCTAGGTTATTATTACATTGCCTTTTGAATTTTATGGAAGTGAGGACAGTATCAGCCTACGCTGATCTTGATTTTACTTTCTGTAAAGTAAGACCAAGCTCAGAGCATCGGTGTGAAGAATTGCAACATATCTTTCTTTTACATGGCTGCCTTTCCATGGCCGGCGGTAGCAGCACGTATTCTGCAGAGCATGCTAAGCCAATTTGCAGGGGTAGTAAAAAGCTTTGCAGATTTTACCAAAGATTAAATAAAATCTTAGGAGGGGGAGCACAGGATATGTTCATATGTATTTAAATCAGAGATTCTTATTCTTCACCTTCCTGGAATTGAATACTCTGCCATCAATTTTTCTTCTGCACTCATCTACAGTATTTTTAGGCAGTTACTGTTCCGGCTGACGGGCAGGTCTTCAGGTGGAGGGCAGGAGGGTTAGTTTCTCCTCTGGTGCAGCGATATCCCATCATCTTTCCCCTGAGTGCATATTCTTCCCTGGCCACTTAATTTGTTTGGTAATTAGTCCATGTTTTCTGCTCTTCTTTTTGGGCATAAGGAAAATGATGCTCAACCAAGTAAAAATACAGGGAACAGAGTACAGGAAGGGAGGAAGGGTCAAGCAGAGGCTTTGGCTCAGTCTAACTCCCACCTTGAGAGCATCCTTCCCTGTCTCACTCTAGTCTGCAGAGGAGAGGACCCCTCACTCTCACTCCTGTCTGCTTGCTGGGTGGAAGGACAGAGGGAGGTTTGGGCTTTTCCCCAGTGTGGAGGTGGATAGGGATTGCAGTCCTATGCCTGCCCCCAGGCCTCCTTGCTCTACACTTTCATTTAAACCCTACATAGGTTGCAAACTCGAAAATGTGTAGAATTGAAAGGAAACTTCTTGCAGGGCAATTCCTTGGCCAGGTGACAACCATGGCATTGGCACTCGTACTCTATGGGGTAGTAAGCAAGAAAATGCCATTGAATAGAAAAATCCTTGTTTTGCAAACTGGAAGGTGAAGTGCGCAGTCTGTGTGGACATTGGTCCTTTCCAAAGGAGCAGTTGCAGAGACAAATCCTTCCTGATGCCATCCCGCATGGGGAGCAGGACAGGCAGGATCTCACCAGGGCAGGGGGTGGCCATGCAGCCACAGGGCGTGTCTCCAGTAGCTGTCCCTGGGCGGCCACTGCTCCATCACTGTCCTGTCTCCTAAGTTGTGCTGGTACAGCCGCTCATGGTGCTAGGGGCGAGTCCCACCGAAAGAAAAGCTGGTTTTAGCCCATGTGTCTGCTTGGGGCTGGTTCACTATGTGATGCCCCAAACAGCCGTAATGGCACAACTGCAGGAGGGGAGCAACCGCTGCTGGTGGGGACTCCAGTAGAGGAGTGTAAGCTTATGGCTAGTGACCTACAGCACTATGAAAAGGAGCAAGTTTTTACCTAGAGATTCTATTTGCAACAATACAGTCAGTGTTTTCACACCTCAGCTTTTCTTTATCCTCAATGTAATGTTCTGTTAGTGAGACAAAGAAAAATACAGAATCATAGAATGGTTTGGGTTGGAAAGGACCTTAAGATCATCTAGTTCCAACCCCCCCTGCCATGGGCAGGGACAACACACACTAGACCATGTCACCCAAGACTCTGTCCAACCTGGCCTTGAACAATGCCAGGGATGGAGCATTCACAACTTCCTTGGGCAACCCATTCCAGTGCCTCACCACCCTCATTGTAAAGAACATTTTCCTTATATCTAACCTAAACTTCCCCTGTTTAAATTTGAACCCATTACCTCTTGTCCTACCACTACAGTCCCTAAGGAAGAGTCCCTCCCCAGCATCCTTGTAGGCCCCCTTCAGATAATGGAAGGCTGCTATGAGGTCTCCACGCAGCCTTCTCTTCTCCAGGCTGAACAGCCCCAACTTTCTCAGCCGGTCTTCATACGGGAGGTGCTCCAGCCCCCTTATCATCCTTGTGGCCCTCCTCTGGACTTGCTCCAACAGCTCCATGTCCTTCTTATGCTGAGGACACCAGAATTGCACAGAGTACTCCAAGCAGGGTCTCACAACAGAAGAGTAGAGGGGCAGGATCACCTCCTTTGACCTTCTGGTCATGCTTCTTTTGATGCAGCCCAGGATACGGTTGGCTTTCTGGGCTGCAAGCGCACACATTGCCGGCTCATGTTCAGTTTCTCATCAACCATGGTTTAAGCCCAGATGGCAAGTCAGAACCACGCAGCCTCTCGCTCACTCCCCCCCATCTTCCTCCCCCCACTCCTGGAGGGATGGGGAGGAGAATTGAAGAATGTAAATCCCACGGGTTGAGATAAGAACAGTCCAGTAACTAAGGCACAATGCAAAACCACTACTACCACCACCAGTAATAATAATGATAAGGGAAATAACAAGAGGAGAGAATACAATTGCTCAGCACCTGATGACCAATACCCAGCCTGGCCCGAGCAGCAATCTGGGCCTTCCGGGTGACTCCCCCCAGTTTATATACTGGGTATTACGTGCTGTGGAATGGAATACCCCTTTGGCCAGTTTGGGTCAGGTGTCCTGTCTCTGCTCCCTCCCAGCTTCCCGTGCCCCTCCTCAGTGGCAGAGCATGAGACTGAAATGTCCTTGATCGGCGTAAACATTACTTAGCAACAACTGAAAATGTCGGTGTTATCAGCACTGTTCTCAGACTAAAATCGAAAAGACAGCACTGCACCAGCTACTAAGAAGGAGAAAAATGACTGCTACTGCCGAACCCAGGAAAGTATCCACCCCTTATTCCATACCATTCATGTCATGCTCAGATCCCACATTTTTCAATATACCTTTGTTTTTGCCTCATATATATGTACACATACATATATACATATATATACACTCACACACACAAAGGGAGAGATATCATTCCTTAGTCCATGGACCAGTCACAAAAGGGTGCTTTTGCCACTCCTTCCCAGTTAGGCGGATTTCAGCCTCCAGTACAGTCAACTCTTGGGATCCTCCTCTCACTCCAGAAATATAAATGGGTTCCATCCCTTGATACCTTGATGGCATCAGGGTACACTGTGCACCGGTGTGTACTAGAGCCTTATACTCCTGTGGGACTGATGTGCCAGGCCATCTGATCCACACAGTCCAGTAAACCCGATTGTCCCTCTCCTCTAGCTGGCTGGAGGTAGGGCCTCTCTAATAGTGATCATAAGATTCTCCACTTAGGTCCTGTAGAAAGGGATTAGAATTCCTTATCACAGGAGCTGGAGTAAAATCAGCTCTTCCACTCCATCTGGGAAACTGCTCACCAGAGACTGGAGCAGCAACTTTCCTGGGAGGATCATCCTTGACCTTTGTTTTCCTTTTCAATTCACGCACCCATTTTCCAGAACTGAGGTAGGTTTTCCATCCCGCTTTCTCATGTCTTCTCCATGATCCCGCAGGTAAAACCATAGGGTGGCCCATGGTGTGTGCCTCCTATATCTTCTCTCTCGGGCAGTAGGGCACCTTCTGTTAATAGGTGAGACACAGGTTGGTACAGGTGGGGAGCTGTATGGATCAGATAGATTGTCTCTCAATTGTTTGACCTCCTGGGACAGTTTTTCCACAGCTGAAATGATGGAAGGGGTGAGATTGTCTTCGAACTCTCAGAGTTGACAACTTACTTCATCCACTGTTGGTGGTGCTGCCTCATTCCAGGTCATTGATTCCAATGAGTGGGCATATGATGATGGTGCACTCCATGTAAGTTTCCACTACATGGGTCATGTGCATTCAACTTCATCTGGATCTATGGGTGCATTCCCAGCATCTGGCCTACAATAGATCATCTCTAGAATGGCTGATTTCCTCAAGGACTGGATGTCTCTCTCTGTCATCTGCTTAACTTACGAGATCACATGAAATAGGGTGTTCTCAGGGTGGGATGGCCGTGGGTAAAACACACTCTGTATGTGTAGCAACATGCCGATCCCCAGCACAAGCAGCAGGCAGGTCTCAAGGGTATTCAAAGGCCATCCAAAACCTTTAGAATTCTCAAATGCTGCTGTAAATAGCCTGGTGGGGGAGCATGGGGTATAAGAGAATGTCTCCTTCATAAGTTGGCCCACAACGAGGGGGAATTTTTTGCTAAAAAATTCCATTATATACCTCCCAAAGTATAGAGGTGATGACCATGCTGGGAATGCAAGACAGACCAGTTTCATGATCAATGAGTCTATTGTATTACAAGTCATTACCATGAAGTACAGTGAAACCTTAGCCCAGACCCCCCAGCTGATAAACACTAAAACAGAAAATAGTGGCTGTAAGTAAGGTACAACATGCCGAAACTCTGAGATCAAGTGCAACAACTCTGAGAGCAAATAAATCAATGTTGTGATGAGGCACTATAAATCTGAAACAATGAATGCTTATCATAAATATGATTAGACACCCTCTTGTCAGATCTGTCATTATCTCAACCCTTCGTGCCCCACATTGGGAGATTGGTGCTCGGGTCAGGCTGGGTATCAGTCAGCTGGTGGTGAGCAATTGTATTCTCTCCCCTTGTTATTCCCCTTATCATTATTATTATTGGTGGTAGCAGTACTGGTTTTGTATTATACCTTAGTTACTGGGCTGTTCTTATCTCAACCTGTGGGAGTTACATTCTTTCGATTCTCCTCCCCATCTCTCCGGGAGTGGGGGGAGGAAGAAGCAGGGGGAGTGAGCATGCAGCTTCATGGTTTTGAGTTACCGTCTGTGTTTAAACCACGACAAACCAATACCCCCAAGTCCTTCTCTGCAGGGCTGCTCTCAATCTCTTCTCCACACAACCTGTAGCTGTTCCTGGGATTGCCCTGACCCAGGTGTAGGACCTTGCACTTGACACTGTTGAACTTCATGAGGTTGGCATTGGCCCACTTCACAAACGTGTCAAGGTCCTTCTGGATAGCATCCCTTCCCTCCAGTGTATCAACCGAACCACACAGCTTGGTGTCGTCAGCAAACTTGCTGAGGGTGCATCAATCCCACTGTCCGTGTCACCAACAAAGATGTTGAACAAGATCGGTCCCAACACCAACCCCTGAGGGACACCACTCGTTACCATGTTCCAATTGGACATTGAGCCGTTGACCGCAACTCTGTGTACGCGGCCATCCATACAATTCTTTATCCACGGAGTGGTCCATCCATCAAATTGATGTCTCTCCAATTTAGAGACAAGGATGTCGTGCAGAACAGTGTCAAATGCTTTGCACAAGTCCAGGTAGATGACATCACCTGCTCTACCCCTATTTATCAGTTCCATTTCAAGTCAGTTCAGTTTCAAGTCACTATCCTTGCTAAACATTTACACTTTTAATTTCACAACCAAGAAGGAACAAAGAATGAATAAATAAGCCCCTAAATACCCAGAACTACAAACCACCATGTTTATAACATTAAAGAAATCACCTTTCCCTGCTCCCCAGCAGGCTGTGAACCCTTGCTGTGCTGAAACCAAACCACTGGAAGAAATAGCCCAGTGCTGCAGGACCCTGTCTGCAATGGGCAGGGGTACCTCAGGGATGACTACTAGACAGTAGGACTGCTCAGCATCCTGCCTCCTCCTTGCTTCCTCAGCTTCATATTCACATCTGTAGTGTGTAACAAACCTAATCATGGTGCTACCCCAGCTAACATACAGCGTCATTTATCATGGGCTAACACACACTCATCTGCGTTTGTCCCAACACCAACCCCTGAGGGACACCACTTGTTACCCATTTCCAGTTGGACATTGAGCCATTGACCACAACTCTTCACGTGCGGCCATCCAGCCAATTCTTTATCCACCAAGTGGTCCATCCATCAAATTTATGTCTCTCCAGTTTAGAGAAAAGGATGTTGCGCGGGACAACGTTGAATGCTTTGTACAAGTCCAGGTAGATGACGTCAACTGCTTTGCCCCTGTCCTGGGTTCAGCTGTAGCAGTCATTTTTCTCCTTCTTAGTAGCTGGTGTGGTGCTGTGTTTTCGATTTTAGTCTGAGAACAATGCTGATAACACACCGATGTTTTTATTTGTTGCTAAGTAATGCTTACCCTGATCAAGGACATTTCAGTCTCATGCTCTGCCACTGAGGAGGGGCACGGGAAGCTGGGAGGGAGCAGAGACAGGACACCTGACCCAAACTAGCCAAAGGGGTATTCCATACCACAGAATGCCTTGCCCAGTATATAAACTGGGGGGAGTCACCCAGGAGGCCCAGATTGCTGCTTGGGTCTGGCTGGGTATCAGTCGGCAGGTGATGAGCAATTGTATTGTGCATCACTTGTTTTTATTGTTTTCTTTTCCTTTTTTCCTTTTAGTTTCATATTCTCTCCCCTTGTTATTTTCCTTATCATTATTATTATTGGTGGTAACAGTAGTAGTTTTGTATTATACCTTAGTTACTGGACTGCTCTTATCTCAACCCGTGGGAGTTACATTCTTTCAATTCTCCTCCCCATCCCTCCAGGAGCAGGGGGGGAAGAAGGGGGGAGTGAGCAAGTGGCTGTGTGGTTCTGAGTTACCAGCTGGGCTTAAACCACGACAGCCCCTATATATTAAATATATATTTTATTATTTATTATTATTTTATTATTTATGTAAATATAATAAATTTTTTGAGACTTATCAAAATAATTTGTTAGGATTCCATTTGCTATTTTTTGATTGCAGGTAGCAAATTTGATCTTTTACTGTCTTCGCATGTGCTGATGATTTACAAAGACATTTTGTCATAAAAAGGCACCACATAACTATCTGCATATACATTAAATAGGTGCTAATTATCTCCATGTGAGGACATCCTTGTTCCAGAACAAGAATGTCTGTTTTCCATTTAGTTTACTCTAGTGTCCTGAAGTGATTTGAATTAAATAGGAAGATTGCACTCATATATTCTGGAATGAGAATGTTTCCATGTAGACAATCTGGAATATTGCTTGATATTTACGTATCGTTCCTTGAGGAAAAAAACCCCCACACTACGACTCTTTCAGATCCACTCGTTTGTTCCATAGCCATGAGAATTGTTGTGGAAAGCATGCAAAATGCATGTCTTTGTTCAGTTCATCTGAAAAGACTTACACCACCCAGGTGAAAAGACTGCATTAGGAAGTGTGGCACATTTAAAGATTTTACCCCACAAAATAAGCTGTTTGACTGTGTCCTTAGTTACCCTGCACTCCTTTTGCCTGTAATACCTGCCTGATGCATCTGAGGTGGTAACTAATTACTTCCTTTGGGGTACTGAAGTTGGGAAGGTATTGTAGCTCAGGAGTGTTGCAGGATTGCAAGAGATCACTCCAAAGAATAGGATAAGCCGTCTATTTCACTGTAATCCCTTAGAAATTCATTATGGCACACTGAAGTTATAATACAGTTTGAATGCAGCTGCTTTGACATGTAAGGAGGTGACAAACAGCCATTTCCCCCTTTGCTTTTTCATGTATTTCAGACTTGTTTCTTTGAGGAAAAAGCACTGCTGAAATCTAGACATCTCTGGTAGCATAAGTGCAGGGCATTACTTCTGGTGTCAGTGTAGCAGAGGTGTTCTTCTGACAGAATTAGGTGCCTTTTATACCTTTTGCTCGTGACTGATGTCTGTGATTGCAGGTTGTAGGTTTCCAGTGTCTACGAGGATCTGAAAAGGGTCTAAATGGGGGCAGCTTGTACTGAAAGAACATCACATTTCCTTACTGGCTCATGTCTTCCCTTGTCTCCCAGCTTGCCCCCACAAATGAGCTCTCCTGCAGCAGTCCTGGAAATAGTGCCTGAAACAACTAGTGAGCCCTGTGAAAAATACTCTGAGAATAAATAAGAACACCTAGTGTATGCACTGGATCTGTTAAGCTTTTTAAATTAATTAAAACCTCACTGGTATCCCATGTCCCCTTAACTAGAGAAGACCAAGTAATTGCCATTAGCATCATGTGCTGTCAGTTTTATACATTTTTTGCACACTGCTGTTCCAGTGTAGGTGGTGTATCATGATGCTATCTTATAGCATCAGTGACAAGAGTAAAGAATTGCACGTGGACTTACAAATTACTGTGTCCTCCAGCCATCACCAGAGGCTGCACACATCAAGCAGCTATTCTGTGATACCTCATTGTCTGGTGGCTGATGCAGAGTTGTTTGTTGTCTGATGAAAAGTGGCTAAAAAGCCACGAGATTTGCCATTTTGCTTGTGCGTTTTAATCTACCTGTGTTAGTCTGGGTTTAGCACCAGTGTTATTTTTGCTTCCACCACCCATGTCACCCCTTTCCTCCTGTGGGTCAGAATACCCTCATGTAAGCTTTTTTCTGCAGTTTCTCAAGTAAATGTAGAGTGTTTTAAAGCAAATTAGTGCATCAATGGACAGAAGTAGTTTTCGGTGGAGTCTCTGAGCATTTCATGAGGTCCTCTTCTGTTGTTGATAACTTTACAGGTTGTCTGTTTCAAACAGCAGCAGAGCTATATATGGATATTGCCAGCTTGGTAGCGGCTGATTTTTCTAAACTACTGTATGGTAGGATCTAGTTTATAATTAAAGTCTTGCAGTTGCTCCTTTTAAATGCCCTGTAACTTGTACACTAGGCTTGTGTTTGAAATGAGGTATTGTAACATGTTTCATGCTAGTGTATAATTTTGCATTTTCTTGTATTTCACCTGCTACAAGAATTACAATTGTCATGCAACCATATATGCAGGATGATTATCCAGAAAACCATATACAGCAGCTTGTCTACAAGTGATGAGGTCTCATGAATGTTTTTGTCAGGTGGCTCTTTGTACTTCCCACTGACAAAGAGAGACTTCTGACATGTATTTCCAAAATTAGTCCTCCCCCAAATCGTAATCTTTGTTTGCACCTGATTGGCAAGTCACTGAGTTTCTGTCTTTTTGCTGCTGCTCTTGTTGCATCTTTAAATTAGTGAACTACTGATTGTCGTCCACGAAAGAAACTGAAATACAGTTGTCAAAAAGCAGTGTGGAAACTTAATTATACACCTAGTTTATACAGATGTGTCTCTAATGACCCACTGGCCCTAATTACCGTGTTGTGGCTCAGTCTGAGTGCTCTTGTCCTTGCCAGAATTCTGCTCCTTTCTCTTAACCTGACTAGTGTTTCAAGCTAAAAAAAAAAAGTCTCCCTTTTTTGTTCTTTTCTACGTTGTCATGCTGAAATGCATTTTTCCTTCTTTCCAGAGGTTATAGCAGTGTTTTAAAACTGGCACCAGAAAAGCTCACTAATACCGCAAACTGTAAAAACATGGATTTTCCCTGAAGTCCTCAGTTCTTGCTGTCTAGATCTAAAAATGGACACCAGGGCAGTGTTTTTATTGTCAATCACTTGGAGGGCTCCAAGCACAGGCTCCTGTCCTTAGTTTGTCCCAGGCATCCCCTCTGCAGGTGCAAGGGCAGCAGGGCACCCCAGGGCTTGAGCAGGGGCTTCACGCATCTCCCTATAGTCAATATTGGTGCCTGTTGGTGCTGAGAGCCCCTAAACCCCAGCCTATTGCAGGGGTATGCTTGGCTGGGTGGTCCAGGGTCTGGCCCCCTGACTGCTGTCACCATACAGATGATGTTTGAGTTTACCTGGAGGTTCCCAGCCAGCCTGTGAGGAGGCTCTTTCCAGGACTTCTGCCTACACATAGCAAAAAATCAGTGCGATGATACGATGCTGCGTTGCCTGGCTTTCTGTGCAGGTGCTCAGTGAAATATGTATTTATCATGTAGAACATAAAGCATATTTCTCTATCTGAATTTGTATCTGAAGTCAAACAGAAGCAGTTGCAAATTGAATAACAAACCAGCCATATAGTAACCTTGCCAGTGTGGTGGTTCCGCAGTGCATCCCCTGCAGCATCTTCTGAGCCACCAACACTGGCTCTGCACCCACACGGGGCGTTTGGCATGAGTGGGGGTTGCCTGCAAAGGTGCTTAATGGAGTGTTTAATGTATTGCTTCTGTTTGTGAAAGCTGTGCAAAGTGTTATGCTCCCTAACAGCATTACTTATCCTGCAGATCAGAGGGTCATCTGGCAGGCAAAGGTAGGTGAGACCCCCGGGCTGCTCGGGACACACAGCCCCATGCTTGGCCCTTCTGCATGGGCAGGAGTTAGCAGGGCTGAGCTGTAGCAGCTCCTTCTCGGTCTGTGTCTTGGATTTTGAAGGTGTGCTCGTGCCTGTAAGGATTTGCAGAGCAGGGGATGTGAATCCAAACAGATGCTTGCTCGCCTTAAACACCCAGCTCAGGATTTGCCTTACGGCCTCCTGGAAGGTGTCCCACAGCAGGGGCACAGAGCTGGGCCACCGGCAGATCCCCAGCGGCTCAGGGAGCTGGGCAGTGTGTGTGCTGATAAGAGCATGCCAGCATGCCAGGCGCTGCCCCCCACAATCACCACGGCCACCTTTGTGCCAGGTCCCTCTGGGGACAGTGTCAGGGGAGCAGCACCAGGCACTGTGTGTGCAGATAGGAGCACTGCCAGCATGGCTGCAGGCCATTTGGTTGCATATAACCAAAACCCCTAGCAGGAGAGGAGGTAATGAGCTATTGAGCTATCTCTACCCCTTCCTCTGCTTCCATGTAGCCAGCAGCCATCATGGATGGCCTGGCTATACATCCTGAGGCTGCACAAACATTTCTTAGCAATGATGATGTCTTTCCTCAAGCAGCATATGTTTTTCACACAGGAAGAACGTTTTCCCTGTCATTTTTAAACACGGCCCAGTGAGAAGATGAGGATGATAAGTTAGTGTGCTTGCATTGGCAAGGGACTGTTTCATTCTTGCTACTTTAATCGAGTTCTTTTATCTACTTTTATCTAGTTCAAAAAAGTAGTCTGCAAAGTAAGCACAGGTATACATGAAAATGGATAGAAGAGAAAGTGGGTGCATGTTTTAAATGAGGCCTCTTAAAGTACGTGTTCTTTTGAAGTCTTGAACAGTTTGGCACTTGGCTGTCTGAAAAGCCACTCTCACCTCCTGATATTTCGCTGCATCAGATGTGAGGAGGTGAACAAAAGGCAAAGCACCCCAAATGCTGAGAAGCAAGAGCTAGCGGCCAAGTGCTGGCTGTGAGAACTCCTGCATGCAGCAGGACCTGCGCTCTGGAACTGGAGCCTGTTCCACTCCCCCCTGCATCCTGGGCCTAATGCCTTCTGGGGCACTGGGGGGACTCAAGCTCCACCTCCCCTTTTCCCCTTCTCCCTTGTCGTGGTTTGAGCCCAGCCGGTAACTCAGAACCACACAGCCACTCGCTCACTCCCCCCCTTTCCTCCCCCCGCTCCCAGAGGGATGGGGAGGAGAATCAAAAGAATGTAACTCCCACGGGTTGAGATAAGAGCAGTCCCGCAACTAAGGTATAATACAAAACCACTACTGCTACCACCAATGATAATAATGATTAGTGAAATAACGAGTGTAGAGGATACAATTGCTCACCACCCGCCGACTGATACCCAGCCCGACCCGAGCAGTGATCTGGGCCTTCCGGGTAACTCCCCCCAGTTTATATACTGGGCATGACGTGCTGTGATATGGAATACCCCTTTGGCTAGTTTGGGTCAGGTGTCCTGTCTCTGCTTCCTCCCGGCTTCCCCTCCTCCCTGGCAAAGCATGAGACTGAGAAAGTCCTTGGTTGGAATAAACATTACTTAGCAACAACTAAAAACATCAGTGTAATCAGCGTTGTTCCCAGGCTGAAAGTTAAAAAACACAGCACTGCACCAGCTACTAAGAAGGAGAAAAATGACTGCTATAGCTGAACCCAGGACAGTATCCACCCCTTATTCCATACCATTCACGTCATGCTCAGATCCCACATCTCTCAACACACCATCAACCCTGTCCCATATATACACATATATATACACCCACACCCACACACAGAGAAAGATATCATTCCCTAGTCCATGGGCCAATCCCTGTAAAATTCAGGGGATTTTACATCCTCATCCAGTCCATGATGTCAGGCTCCATCTCTTGTAACAGTCTTTCAGGGCAGGAGGGATGGTATGTAGTGTTGGGTTGTTGCCTGCTGATGATACTGCCAAACTCATCTGGTCACTGCTGAGCTCGTCTGGTTTCCTCAAAATTCATTCTTTGTTGAGGTGATGATCGGAGGGAAGTCAGGGTCAATTGCTGGTGACCTGAAGATATCTAGCTGGTGGGCTATAAAAGTGTTATAGAGCAGGCAACAGCGTACAATTGAGTTCATTGGCTGTTTTCCCCCAAAATCAAATCCCCTTGAGGAACACATTGGACTTCCCCATCTTCCCGCATTACCCACCAAGTATATCCAGGTCCCTGAGCAAAGCAACCCCAGAAGTGGGTTTGCCTTTACCTGAAGCAGGAATAACCCAGACTGTCTTCCCCAACAAATTCTTTAGGTGCACCACAGGAACTTTAGCCCCCTCTACAGGACGTAAAAGTTCTGATTGGGCTGGGCCAGCCCTGTTGGCAGATCCCCTACTGTTGACCAACCAGGTGGCTTTTGGTAAATGTGTATCCCAGTGTTTGAAAGTCCCAACACCCATTGCTCTCAGGGTAGTTTTTAACAGCCCATTGTACCATTCGATTTTTCCCAGAGGCTGGTGCATGATAGGGGATGTGATATACCCACTCAATGCCATGCTCTTTGGCCCAAGTGTCTATGAGGTTGTTCCGGAAATGAGTCCCATTGTCTGACTCAATTCTCTCTGGGGTGCCATGTCGCCACAAAACTTGTTTCTCAAGGCCCAGGATAGTGTTCTGGGCAGTGGCGTGGGGCACAGCGTATGTTTCCAGCCATCCGGTGGTTGCTTCCACCATGGTAAGCACATAGCGTTTGCCTTGGCGGGTTGGTGGGAGTGTGATATAGTCAATCTGCCAGGCCTCCCCATACTTGTACTTCAGCCATCGTCCTCCATACCAGAGAGGCTTTAACCGCTTGGCTTGCTTAATTGCAGCACGTTTCACATTCGTGAATAACCTGGGCAATAGTGTCCATCGTTAAGGCTACCGCTCGATCACGAGCCCTTCTATATGTTGCATCTCAGCCTTGATGGCCTGAGGTGTCATGGGCCCACTGGGCTAAAAATAATTCACCCTTATGTTGCCAATCCAAGTCCATCTGAGCCACTTTAATCTTAGCAGCTTTATCCACTTGCTGGTTGTTCTGGTGTTCCTCAGTGGCCCAACTCTTGGGTACATGACCATCTATGTGGCGTACCTTCACCACCAGGTTCTGCACCCAGGCAGCGATACCTTGCCACAATGCAGCAGCCCAGATGGGTTTACCTCTGCATTGCCAGTTGCTCTGCTTCCATTGCTGCAACCACCCCCACAGGGCATTTGCCACCATCCATGAGTCAGTAGAGAGATAAAGTACTGGCCACTTTTCTCATTCAGCAATGTCCAAGGCCAGCTGGATGGCTTTCACCTCTGCAAACTGACTTGATTCACCCTCTCCTTCAGCAGTTTCTGCAACTTGTCATAGGGGACTCCACACAGCTGCCTTCCATCTCTGATGCTTTCCCACAATATGGCAGGACCCATCAGTAAACAAGGCATATTGCTTTTCACTCTCTGACAGTTCATTATATGGTGGGGCCTCTTCAGCATGCGTCACCTCCTCTTCTGGTGACATTCCAAAATCTTTGCCCTCTGGCCAGTCCATGATGACTTCTAGAATTCCTGGATGACTGGGATTTCCTATTCGAGCTCGTTGTGTAATTAGTGTGGCCCACTTACTCCATGTAGCATCAGTTGCATGATGTGTAGAGGAGACCCTGCCTTTGAACATCCAGCCCAGCACAGGCAACCGGGGTGCCAGGAGGAGCTGCACTTCAGTTCCGATCACTTCTGAAGCAGCTCGAACCCCTTCGTAGGCTGCCAGTATCTCTTTTTCAGTGGGAGTATAGCTGGCCTCGGATCCTTTATATCCCTGACTCCAAAAGCCAAGGGGTCGACCTCGAGTCTCCCCTGGAGCTTTCTGTCAGAGGCTCCAGGTAGGACCATTCTCCCCAGCTGCGGTATAGAGCACATTTTACACATCTGGCCCAGCCCGGACTGGTCCAAGGGCTACTGCATGAACTATTTCTCACTTAATTTGTTCAAAGGCTTGTTGTTGCTCAGGGCCCCATTTGAAATCATTCTTCTTCCGGGTCACATGATAGAGAGGGCTTACAATCAGACTGTAATTTGGGATGTGCATTCTCCAGAACCCCACAACACCTAAGAAAGCTTGTGTTTCTTTCTTGTTAGTTGGTGGAGACATTGCTGTTATCTTCTTGATCATGTCTGTGGGGATCTGGCGGCGTCCATCTTGCCATTTTATTCCCAAAAATTGAATCTCCTGTGCAGGTACCTTGACCTTATTCCGTTTTATGGCAAAACCGGCCTTCAGCAGGATTTGGATTATCTTCCTCCCTTTCTCAAAAACTACTTCTGCTGTATCACCCCACACTATGATGTCATCAATGTATTGCAGGTGTTCTGGAGCTTGCCCCTGTTCCAGTGCAGTCTGGATCAATCCATGGCAGATGGTAGGGCTGAGTTTCCACCCCTGGGGCAGTCAGTTCCAAATGTACTGGACGCCCCTCCAAGTGAAAGCAAACTGTGGCCTGCATTCTGCTGCCAAAGGGATTGAGAAAAATGCATTGGCAATGTCAATTGTGGCATCCCACTTGGCTGCCTTTGACTCCAGTTCATATTGAAGTTCTAGCATGTCCGATACGGCAGCACTCAATGGTGGTGTGACTTTGTTCAGGCCACAATAGTCTACTGTTAATCTCCACTCTCCATTAGACTTTTGCACTGGCCATATGGGGCTATTAAATGGTGAGCGGGTCCTGCTGATCACTCCTTGGCTCTCCAGTCTATGGATCAGCTTATGGATGGAAATCAAGGAGTCTCGGTTGGTGCGATATTGCCACCGGTGCACTGTTGTGGTCGCAATTGGCACTTGTTGTTCTGCGACCTTCAGCAACCCCACAACAGAAGGATCCTCTGAGAGACCGGGTAAGGTGGACAGCTTCTTAATTTCCTCTGTCTCCAAGGCAGCGATACCAAAAGCCCATCTATACCCTTTTGGGTCTTTGAAGTACCCTCTCCTGAGATAGTCTATGCCAAGGATGCATGGAGCCCCTGGACCATTCACAATGGGGTGCTTTTGCCACTTCCTCCCAGTCAGGCTGATTTCAGCTTCCAGCATAGTTAACGCTTGGGATCCTCCTGTCACTCCAGAAATATAAATGGGTTTCACCCCTTGATACCTTGATGGCATCAGAGTACACTGTGCACCGGTATCTACTAGAGCCTTATACTTCTGTGGGACTGATGTGCCAGGCCATCTGATCCACACAGTCCAGTAAACCCGATTATCCCTCTCCTCCACCTTGCTGGAGGCAGGGCCCCTCTAATAGTGATCATAAGATCGTCCACTTACGTCTTGTAGAAAGGGATTAGTATTCCTTATCACAGGAGCTGGAGTAACATCAGCTCTTCCACTCCATCTGGGAAACTGCTCACCAGAGACTGGAGCAGCAGCTTTCCTGGGAGGATCATCCTTCACCATTGTTCTCCTCTTCAGTTCACGCACCCGTTGCTCCAGAGCTGAAGTAGGTTTTCCATCCCACTTTCTCATGTCTTCTCCGTGATCCCGCAGGTAAAACCATAGGGTGGCCCGTGGCGTGTACCTCCTATATTTTCTTTCTCGAGCAGTAGGGCGCCTTCTGTTAATAGCTGAGACATGGGTTGGTACATGTGGGGAGCTGGATAGATCGGATAAATCGTCTCTCAATTGTTTGAACTCCTGGGACAGTTTTTCCACAGCTGAAATGATGGAAGGGGTGAGATTGTCTTCGAACTCTCGGAGTTGACGAATCAGGCAATCCACTGTTGGTGATATTCCGTCATTCCAGGTCATTGATGCCAATGTGTGGGCATATGATGATGGCGCACTCCGTGTAAGTTTCCGCCACATGGGTCGTGTACATTCGACTTCATCTGGATCTACGGATGTGTTCCTGGCATCCGGCCTACGATAGATCATCTCTAGAATGGCTGATTCCCTCAGGGACTGGATGCCTTTCTCTATCGTGGTCCAGTTGGCTGAGCGACTCGTAATATCGTCTTTGTAGGGAAACCTTTCCTTCACAGCTGCCAGGAGCTGCCTCCAAAGACTGAGGGCTCACTTCTCTCTTGCAATTGCTTTGTCAATTCCTCCTTCCTTAGCAAGTGATCCCAGCTGCTTGGCTTCCCTACCTTCTAGTTCGTGACCGTCGGCCCCATTGTCCCAGCATCGGAGCAACCAGGTGACAATGTGCTCCCCTGGAAGACGGGTGAAATCTTTTCGCATATTCCGCAGCTCGGTTGAGGTCCGGGGTCGAGAAGTGACCTCTTCTTCTTTTTCCTCTTCCTCTGACCCACGTAGTAGTAACTCTTGTTCAGATGCTGTTGCATGTAGTAATTGCATTGGGTCTTCATCTTTCTTCACTTCGCGGGTTGCTCTTTGTGCCTCTCGTTTGCTTTTGCTTACAGGGGCCACAGACATTGTCACAAACTGGCCATTTGGTTTAGCTGCAGTGTTTGTCACTGTGGTTGGAATGGCTGCAATGTCTGCCACTAGGATTGGAGTGGTTGCAATGTCTGTTGCTGGGGTTGGTGCAGCTGTTGTGCTTGGGAGTTGAGTAACACCAACAGCTGCATTGTCTGTTGCTCTTGGGGTTTGAGTAGCTACTGTGCTTGTCACTGGGGTTGGTGTGGCCGCGGTGCTTGGAGTAGCCACATTGTCTGTTGCTGTCAGGGTTTGAGTAGCTGTTGTGCTTGTCACTGGGGTTGGTGTAACTGCTGTATTTGAAGTTGGAGTAATTGCGTTGTCTGTTGTGGTCAGGGTTTGAGTAGCTGTTGTGCTTGTCACTGGGGTTGATGTAGCTGCTGTACTTGGAGTAGCTGTGTTGTCTGTTGTAGTCAGGTTCTGAGTAGCTGCTGTGCTTGTAGTTGGCATAGCTGCGTTGTCTGTTGCTTTGCCATC
Source organism: Strigops habroptila (assembly GCF_004027225.2). Classification (NCBI taxonomy): domain Eukaryota; kingdom Metazoa; phylum Chordata; class Aves; order Psittaciformes; family Psittacidae; genus Strigops; species Strigops habroptila. The sequence continues at coordinate 19,304,700 of NC_044301.2, forward strand.
AGATCCAGAGACATTTTTGTCCCTTTGAAGGTGCTGGATAGTGTTGAGCAGGGCTCTGTAGGCGTAGGCCAAGCCCCAGCACGTTGCCATGATTTGTCCCTCTCTGGTATAACCAGGACGACAGCACACCTCGTTTAAGTGTTTTACTAGTTTTTCCGGATGTTGCACTTGTTCACTGGTGAAGTTCCAAAGCACTGGAGGGGCCCACTGTCCTAGATACTTGCCCATACTATCCCACACACCCTGCCACTCATGACTGTCCAGCCTCAGGGAAAATCTCTTGGTGGTCCTCCTATATCGTCGTCTAATCCTAGACCAGATTCGAACCTGATACTGCTGAATTTTTGAGATTAAACGAAATAGGATGTTCCTACGACGGGATGGCCGTGGGTAAAACACACTCCGTATGTTTGCCAACATGCTGATCCCCAGCACAATCAGCAGGCAGGTTTCAAGGGTACTCAAAGGCCATCTAAAACTTTCAGAACTCTCAACTGCTGTTGCAAATAGACTGGTGGGGGAACGGGGGGTGAAAGAGAATGCTTCCTTTGTAAGTTTACCCCCCGAGGAAAAAAAAAAGATATGCAATTGCTAAAATATTTCATTATATACCTCCCAAAGTATAGAGGTGATGGCCACGCTGGAAGCACGAACCAGACCAGTTTCATGATCAATGAGTCTATTGTATTACAAGTCATTACCATGAAGTACAGTGAAACAAGAACCTTAGCCCAGGCCCCCCAGCCGATAAACACTAAAACAGCAAATAGTGGCTGTAAGTAAGGTACAACATGCTGAAACTCTGAGATCAAGCGCAACAAGTCTGAGAGCCAAATAATCACCATTATGACGAGTAGTAACAATGAATGCTTATCACAAATATGATTAAACACACTCTGGTCAGATCTGTCATTATCTCAACCTTTCGTGCCCCACGTTGGGCGCCAAAAAGAACTGTCGTGGTTTGAGCCCAGCCGGTAACTCAGAACCACACAGCCGCTCGCTCACTCCCCCCCTTTCCTCCCCCCACTCCCGGAGGGATGGGGAGGAGAATCGGAAGAATGTAACTCCCACGGATTGAGATAAGAGCAGTCCAGTAGTTAAAGTATAATACAAAACCACTACCGCTACCACCAATGATAATAATGATTAGTGAAATAACAAGGGGAGAGGATACAATTGCTCACCACCCGCCGACCGATACCCAGCCCGATCCGAGCAGTGATCTGGGCCTTCCGGGTAACTCCCCCCGGTTTATATACTGGGCATGACGTGCCATGGTATGGAATACCCCTTTGGCTAGTTTGGGTCAGGTGTCCTGTCTCTGCTTCCTCCCGGCTTCCCCTCCTCCCTGGCAAAGCATGAGACTGAGAAAGTCCTTGGTTGGAATAAACATTACTTAGCAACAACTAAAAACATCAGTGTTATCAGCGTTGTTCCCAGGCTGAAAGTTAAAAAACACAGCACTGCACCAGCTACTAAGAAGGAGAAAAATGACTGCTATAGCTGAACCCAGGACATCCCTCCACTTTGGATTTCTATTTGCAGAGGATATTCCATCACCATGTTGCAGCAGAGGGAGTATTGTGCAGGTCTGTGTAGGGCAGGTTTGTTTCTTGGCATTATAGCAGTCTAAGTAAATAATAAATGTCCTCTGAAAAAGAGGAGGGAGGGGTTGCAGTGGAAAGGCTCCTTCTGGGGCTGGAGCCTGCTGAGTGGTGGAAGGGCAGCTGTGCCCACAGGAAGGAGGATCGCTGCTGCTCTGATCAGGTCCCAGGAATCAGTGGGTTGTAGACAAAACCCAGTATGTGAAACTCGATTCAGAAATGCAGTGAGGGTAGCCTGGAGACTACAATAGATGTGTGCTTGTTATAAAGTGGCCTTTAATAATGCCTTAGAGAGCTTGGTGGAGGATGTGCTGGGGTTGTCCTGTCTCAGATGGACAAGAGCGTAGATTGTGGCTAGGACACTGCTGAAGGACACATGTTGCCATCCTGTGGGTTGTTGAGGGCCAAAACCACGTTGACCATATCAGCCTTGGCTTATTCAGTGCCATCAAAATCTTCAGACCGCAGACATGAGCAGTGAATGGGAGGTGCATTGAAAGCCAGTTTTTTTCCCCAATTTGTTCCCCTATCCCTTAGCAGACCATTGGGTAAGTAGTCTTCATATAGAAGGATGGCCGTACTGAGCCACAGCCAGCCTGATGGTCCCATAGCACTGTTTCTGGGTGCTATGAGTTTCTAAAGTTATCTGGGCACTCCTCAGGTAATCTTCTTTCATGAATTTCCATTTTGAAGTTTCTTGTTGAAGCAAAGTATGCAGTCAGCATTTCCTGTGGTGGGGACTGAGAGTTAATTATGCATTGGGGAAAAGTATCCCCTTTTCTTCACTTCAGCTTTGTCACCTGCTTTCATTTGATACCCTCCGGTTCTTCTGGTGGAGGAGACTTAGTGGCCCCTTTTCCACCTTCTCCACCTGCTCATGCTTAAGTAGACTCCTTTTGCTGGCCCCTCTGCTGTCTCCAAATCCATATTTGCAGTCCTCTTACTGATACCTCCTGTATCTTAACCCAGATTAAGAGACTGGGGCACATGGTAAAGCATGGCTGATAGGACAGCAAGTGGGTAAGGTATCTCCTTCATCACCTAGTGCTAGAGGTCTGATCACTTCTGTGTGTCTGTCCTGGTTCCGAAGCAGGAGATGAGGGATAGTACTTGTCCTGGTGTGAAGACCTGGCAGACAGAAAGATGGTGTCTGACCATGTAGGAGAAAAACAATTAAGACTTCAATGTTTATTAAGAAAAAAGCAACCAGTAGTGCATTTCCAGCACTCATCACACAACATAATTTTGCTGTTGGAAGTAGTAGGATTTAAAAAGTCTTTTTAATGTTGATTTATTTGAATTTCTAGAATATAATTTTTTTAAATAAATTAAAAATAAAGGAAGTGTGTATACAAACATTGTCAAGAATTCCTATCTTTCACCTGTTTTTTTTTTAAACAAGCTCTAGAAAAAATACCCACAGAAGTTCTGTAGTGCATATTTGAATGCTTTTGTTGTAGCCTCATTAAACTTGGCTTGTCTGCAGATACAGCTGGCATGTTATTAACTGTGCTTCAGGCTTGGGGAAGCCAGAAAGCAGCCTCCACTCCCTGGTGCCGGCTGGCTTTAGGGAAACGTGCCAGCATGGGTTGGTCCTCTTCAGCTGGCTGGCTTTGGGAGTGCTCGCTGGAGCATCTCCGCATGGCCTCTGGGTCTGTGAGCCCAGGGCTCAGCCTGCCTCAAGTGCTGGCCTGAAGGAGGGCTGCGTGATGTGCTCCATGCTGGACCCAGGCAGCACAGCAGTCCTTGTGAGCAGGATGGATCCACCAAGGTATGCAGCCTCCTGTGGACAACCTCAAGCGGGTGCCTGTGTTCTCCACAGGGGTCTCACCTTTCTTTACAGTGGGCTGGCAAGAAGCACATTAGTGATTGTCTGCCTAATAGTTCTGAGCAAACATGATATTGGAATGAACCAGTCAAATAAACTGAATAAGGGCAATATTTTCCCTGCATCTGCTGGAGAGGCTGTTGCTCCCCAATCTGGGTTTGCACATCAGAAACCTCCACCAGAGGTCTAAGCAGCTTCTGACTTTCTTCAAAGCTTTGGCAACAAGTATGTATCTTTTGAATGCTGTTTCATATAGGTGCTTTTAATAGGTGCTTTTAATAGTAAGGTGAATTTTAAAATAGATTTCATAATTTCATATTCCGTTCAAAATTGTTGAAAATATATTCAGTAGAAATTTGAGTTAAATAACATTTATTAATTGTAGGTAATGATATTCAAACTTCTTGCTTATTACAACCAGCTTTCATTGTCTTAACTAATGAAAAAAATTAATTTAGGTTTTTCAAGGCACTTGGTCTGTTCATGTTAAATACTTCCTAGGGCATTTGAGCACTTTGTAATCTTTAAACATTTAGCCTAGCAACTCCATTCAGACACAGGGAATTCTTATTTTTATCATCATGATATTAAGAAGTCACTCTGGCTTAAGTTTTGACTGTTATTGGAAGGGGTATTCCTTCCTTCTATCTCCTACCTTATGCTGGTACAAGGTTTGTGCTGCCTTTGGGAGCTGACATATTGCTGACAATTAAAAGAATTTAATTTTTAGTCTGCGCAGCTCCCAGATCTAGCGCCCTGTGGAGCTGCTGCACAAGCCTTAGGTCAACATGAGGGGGCTGAGAGGTCAGGGTTTGGGGGAGAATTCAAGCCCTTCCCCCATACCAGCCCGAGTTATTTTGGATGAAAATGACTGTGGTTTCACCAATTTGCCAAATGCCATGCATGACATTGGTAGAAGAGCCAAGGTCTTTATCCAGGTGGGTTTTGTTGCTGGTGATGTGTAACTGTGGGGATGAGCTTCCTCTGGAAGGCACCATTTTTTTTGGCATGCGGGTCCATCTCTTCTTTAGACTTCCTTGAAAACCTTTCTCAGCATAATGGTGAAAGACTTTTTGGTTCCTCTTTATGTTGCTACTCAATTACTGTTAGTCTTGCTGAGGAGGACATAAGGAAAGGCTGAAGAAGCCCATTGCTTTTCTCCAGGGAATCTGTTACATTAAACATTTGAATAGATTTTTTGAATGTAATTCCCAGTCATTTCCTCTACGGTGAACTCAGTTCACTCATGCAGACTTTGTACTTAATGATATCTCTTAAAATAGATGAGATTTGATATAATTTATATTAAATGGTCATTTAAGAAATCTACATCTACTAATTATTCATTAGAACATTTGGAAAGACAGAAGTAGAATAAATTCTGTTTATGACCTTGTGGTCTACAGATATATAAATATATACACCTGTGTTTGTTTTCTCTGAGCAAAACTGAATGCAGGTGATTTACTGGACTCCAAGAGTAGTCTAAGCAGATTTTAATTACATTGTTCGATCTGCATCAATAAACCATAGCAACCAACCAAGCCAAAACCAGCCAAAAACTCAACATGACTCTAGTACAGTTTTTTAACATTTATGATGTGACAGTACAAGGGGGAATGGCTTTAAGCTGACAGAGGGGAGATTTAGATTAGACATTAGGAAAAAACTCTTCACTATGAGGGTGGTGGGACGCTGACACAGGTTGCCCAGAGAAGCTGTCTCTGCCCCATCCCTGGAGGTGTTCAGGGCCAGGTTGGACGGGGCTTAGAGCAACTTGGTCTAGTGGAAGGTGTCTCTGCCCATGGCAGGGGGTTGGAACTGGATGAGCTTTAAGGTCCCTTCCAACCAAAACCACTCTATGATTCTATGATACTCATCTTGTGGTCTGTCTCTGCATTGTATGGGATTTTACTTTTGTGAGTTCTTCTGGTTGTCTCCTTGGGGTGACCGCTCTCTTCCCTTCCCTCTCCCTGTTGCCTGTGGTGGTGTCCATGAGCAGTCCCTCCTTGAAGGCTGTTTCCTTGCTCCTTTCAGGACCGCCACCATGTTGCATCTCACTCACAGCAATCTTCTCCCTGACACTGTGCTGACATCTGCCCTTTCCTAGCCCCACGTGCAACCGAGTCACTTTCCAGTTTATACATTTAAGTTACACCTTATTGTGTTACTGTTTTCTCCTTTACTCTCAGCTGAAGTTGCTCTTTTGTCCGTTGTCCCAGAGCTGGCTCTTCCTTGGGGCTGTGTACATGTGCAGAGCCTTCCTTGAAGCATCCCATGGGGACTAGTATTTGCGGATCTCCTCAAGGGGCTGTGAGAAATCAGACTGCTCTATGTGCTGTTTTGGAGGCAGCCTCAGCTAGGTTCAGATGAGCTAAAGATGTGTGCTAGTCAAATCTTTGTTCACAAACCCTAGCAAATGGTTTATTTTGCATTCAGACCACATCCAGATCCAACCTGGATAGCTGCTTGATCTCACCTTACAGCCCTTCTCTACTCCTTCCTCTCTTACAGACATTTGCTGTGGTTTGTTTTACAAGAGCTGTTTGATGTAGGAATTGTATTCCATTAGGTGTTTTAATGGTATCCAGTGTAACTGCGTGTGATTTTGACCAGAGCCTCTGGTACATATAAATAAAGCAGATGATAGTATTCCTTGCTTTTTATGGAGGATAAACTGTCGTCTTCAGGAGGCAATCACAATGCTGTTGCACAAATAAGACAAATTTAACTCCAAATGTAAAGAAAAGAAAATGAAAGGGAGTAGGATTTTCTTGTAGCTTAAATGAGAGAATACTGAGTTTTCTGGCAGCCAGTTTAAACTCTGGAAATGCAAACATCAGGAGGGAAGATGCTCTTTCTCTCGATAACTAGGTATGCACGTACATATCTATGGTGTACAGAATGCTTTATTTTATGTTAATCAGCTCAGTTTTGAAGACCTGACTAGCTAAAATTGCCTGTACTGAAAATAACACCATTACTTTGGGGGGGAGCATCAGTCTTTAATTAAAAGAGAAATGAGGAGAGCCAGTCCTTACAGCAAGTTGGGGGGAGTGATTTTGTGAGTGGTGCTGGAGTTGGGAAAAGTGCAATCTGAGTTAGCAAAACTGCCTGATTTTCCAGTGCCTGCCACAGTAACTGGCCGTGCATGTTCGGATCACTGAGTGACAGGTGGGAGGCTCAGCTCTCGGAGAGCTTGACCACTCCAAGCAGGGGAGGGAGAGAGGGAGGGAGGGAAGGAGGATGGGGAGAAAAACCAATTTGTGAACTTGCCCCTTTTGAGATAGCAAATGATCCTCTCCCCATGCCCAGGATCATTGCTGAACAGCCGGCAGCTGCATCCCTCTCTTCTTTTGCTGTCAGCGAATGTCACTGCAGAAACCTCAGTAGTTTCAAGGAGCCACTATTTGTACACAGGGAATAGGGGAAACTCATGCATAGAAATGTTGTGTGGGCTGCTCTGGATTTTACTCTGAGGAATATGATCTCCACAAATGTTTTAAATTAGGCTGTCCTTGATAATTCTGGTGGTATGGAGCCCAACCAAAATTTCAGGAAAAAATAAGTTGCTCTGTTAAAGCAGACATGAAAAAAATGAAGAGCTTAACTTTTGTCCTGAGTGTGATAAAACAGCACCACACAGCTGAGAATCAGTCTGACCTTCACCCATATGATGCTGTTGTCTCAGTCTCTCATTTCCTTTGGTTGAGTGAAGGCCATGGCATTCAGTAGGGAGAAAAGCCAAAGGGAGGTGGGGAGAATCCTGTTTTCTCTGGAAAGGCTTCGGTGCTTGCATAAGTTGACTCCATAAAAAGAGTTGCTGTAAAACTTTGAATTATTTCATTACATTAAAAAAAAAAAGAAAAAAAATCCTTCTCTTAATAGTCAGCAAAGAAGATATGTGCTGTAAAAAAAGAGAAGTGTTTCTGATATAAAACATTCTGTTTTAATTAAACCTAGAATCAGTTGGTATTTTGAAATGAAGGCTTCACAGAGCAACAGGAAACCTGCACATTCATTTAAAACCAGAAACCTGTACCCAAAGGGGAGAAAAAAGGCCAGTTATTTTTTCCAGAGATATTTTAACATTCTCTGTTGCAGGGTTTGCACAAACAAAGAGAAGGTACCCAGGTACATGTATATTTACACATATGTCAATAAATCAGCAGTTAGGGCTTGTGTATAAGCAATATTATTGATTTTCAAAATGGAGGTACAATTTCAATTGGTGAACTACTTATTTTGCACAACATCCTGAATCAAGTACTTCCCACTTATTTTCCCCAAGACAGAATGAACTAAATGAATGCGTAAAATTCTGCACAAAATTTAATTCTATTAAACAAGAGCAGCAACAAAGGGGAAAACTATGTGCACGAGCACATCTTGAAATTCTTTTTAACGCCTTGAAAGCAATTAAAAGTGCAATTCATTGTTGTTCATTCAATCCCCTGCTTCTTCCATCCTTGTTGAATTTAAATGTGACCCAGAACCAAAAAGTTGCCAGATATCTCTTTTGGAAAACAGGAAGTTTTCTACATGGGCTTTACAAAGCTCAGATTGCTGTAAGCTCTGCCTACCCTAAACTGCAGTTTTCCTGCTTCATCTCATCACACACAATGTCTTTTCATGTCATAGTCATAAACTACTCTGTTGCTTTATATTTTTGTGCTGTAGATACCCTAGCTAGTGTGGCACAGAGAGAGTTAGGGGTATCTTCTGTTTTCTTTGTTCAGTAAATGTTGCCTGCTTTAGGAAGGTCTATAAGAAATGTTGACTTCTTGTTAAAAAGATAAAGATAGAGATTGGATTAAGCTGTAGAGATTAATCTCTGCTTTGTAAAGGTTAAGAATTAAACAATTTGTTCATTAATCTATTTGGGATGATGTAGATTAATTTGTGACTGTAGTGTTTTATTTAAGCGTGGTTTGTGTGACGTGCCAACCATTGCGGGTGCTATTTTACATGGTATTAAAAAAACCAAAGCAGCAAATGTGCAAGATGTTGGGACCTTTTCCTGGTGAGCTCTGCTACTCAGGTCTCCATGCAATATGCCAAAATGCTATTTGCATAAATGTAGAATTTAATAAGTTATCATTCTGATTCATGATTTTCTGTAAAAATTGGCTTTCAAAGTTGCTTGATGGTAGCTGTTGCTCTCCACGTCATTCCATTTGCTGTCTCTCTGGGGATAATGGTATGCAAGGGAAAGCAAGAAGGTCAAGGATCTTTTTGTTTAGTCTCTTTGCACATTAAAAGTTCTATTATGCGTTTGTATTGCATGTGGTTTCCAGTCTGTTGGCTACAATGCTTTCGAAATCCATTGATGATGAGTTTGTGAAGCTAAATATATCTTATCTTGTGGGTTATTACTACCAAGCTATCACTTTGTGTAGCAGGCAGGGCCAATATTTAACAAGTGTTTTCCAGAAGGGGGAATTTTGAAACTGAGTCAGATGATCTTACAAAAGGGTTAACGGAAATGCTAATACAGAAGATGACAGCAAGTGCTTGGTCTGTGCCGGTGGTGGTGGTGTTTGGAGCTATGCTCTGCTGTTTGTGGGGTAGTGGTTCTCAGGTTGGGGTTTTTATGGATTTTGCTGGGGGAGGGGGAGGGCTGTGCTATTGTCGTGAATGACACAGCTGCCACAAAGCTGAATGGGGTTCAAAAAGTGGTGTCCTCTCCAGCCATCCCTTTCTCTTGCCCCAGCAAGTAGTAAGTGCAGCGAGCTGTGGTGGGCAGTGTGGGGCCCACAGCTTCTCCCCATGGCTTTGCCCCATGTCTCCCCGCTGTGTGACCCCAGGAGCAGAGCTGCCTGCCCATCCCCCTGCCATGGGCAGGGTAGCAGGATCTGCCAAGACTGCGGCTGCTTCTTGCCTGACATTTAAGGGAATGCAAAGCCAGACTGCAGGATGCAGCCACATCCTAAGGGCCGGCACAGCCACCTTTATTGTTTTCACTCTCCAGCTGACTGACCTTTTAAAAAAGCAGTTTTAGCTGCTGTGAAACACTGACAATAGCTTTAATAGATGTCATTTTGGTATTAAATAGCCACGGCTACATTTTGATAATGTAAACTAACAGCCATCAGCATGTTCTAGCTGCTTGTTTCAGGCCAGGTACAAACTCAAGCAGATGTCACTGCCTCCTTGCCAGGCGTTAGCGCAAGATACTAATTTTCTTTAAAAATGAAAGCAGAGATTTTATTTTTTTAAGGCAATTTGTGTTCTGACTGCATGAGTACCTTCACACCTGTCAAGTGAATCCAGCGTGCTCGTTCCTAAGGGCAATCTGACATCTGGGAAATTCTGCCTCAGCCCAGACTAATCCCCTTTACAGTGTCTTTGGTATTTTGAATTGAAATGGAGTTACACCATCACACATCATCCTTTGCATTATTCTGTTCTGCTCCAGCATATCCCTGCTTTTATAACTTTGGGTTTAAATCCCGCTCTTGGGCTGTTTTGGGAGTGTTGCAGTTATCCATAAGCTGTCTTGCTTTTCACTGTGGGGCTGGTAAGCTCAAAACCATCTGTAGGCAGGGTCAGTCCAGCTTGCTAGTCTTTAGAGGATATTTACAGAGTTTCATAAGGCTTGGACCCATACCCACACCCATCGTAGATGCAGTGTCTACAGATTTATCCCTGAGAGCGTCTTACAAGCTTTGTTTGTATTAATTACTATCTAGAGCTATCCCACTGCAGAAATCCTCAGGAGAGAGAAGTGGTCAAGAGTACTTAGAAACATCTGTTAAAAATTCAGACAAACACTGCACTGTCACTAGAAGCAGTTAGGATGGGGTGAGCAAAATTTAGCATGTAGTGCTACAGGAAAAAGGGACTTTTTTTTTGCTCCTTCACTTTTCCTTAAAAATCGATGGTTTGGTCAGTAGATACAGGAAAACACTTGGGGCAGAGAGCTGCTTTTACTAACCTCACAAGCTCACTTGAGAGCCAATGTTTGTGGTTTTATGGGAGCACAGCTTTCAGAGCGCTTGCCTTTGATTTATCACGCTCTTTCTATTTCTTTCAAGAAACCCTGCATTAATTGTGCAGACCTAGAAAGGAGCGACAGGAGATAAAGCAGCTTCACTGTGACTTTTCTATTGCTTGTCAGACTTAGGCAAAAGGGAAGAAGAAGTTGTAGCAAGGAATCTAATGGAGGAGCTCTCCAACTGGTTGCTGTTTTGTGTGTGGCTACATACTGGATTCTGCGAGTACTTGAGAAGCATTGGCATTTGTCCCTGATGATGCATCATGAAGTTACAGGCAATTTGGTTGAAAAAACCCCAAGTTTTTTTATGCATGAGACCAGACTGCTATGATGTTGTGTTTCTTCATTGTAGTAGTCCAGCTCAGCCCCCCACCTGACCCCATTCCCCATAGAGGACTCTCATCTCCCTTTCCCATCCTGTCCCTACGGCAGGACAAGAAGCAGCATGAGCTGTGCTGGTTGGCCGATGCACACATGTGCTGATTGCCTAGGACAGGCCCAAGAGCTGAGATAAGAGCCGACTCTGCTCCTAGCCTTTCTCTCAGCAGAAACATGAACTGGGGTCTCTCTCCTACCCAATCAAAGGTAGGTTCACCAATCTTACAGAAACTCAATTTCTCTTGGAGCCCTCTATTCCCAGTCTGGTGTAATTCAAAAGTAAATAGGAAGGGACAAACAGTTAAGACATATGACAGGCAATATGATCACATAAACCTTGTTTTCTTAGGATGCCAGGCTGAAAAAAATGAACACAAAGCTCCTGAGAATAAATGAGTCACTTCAGATTGAGACTTGATGGACAATGTTGGCTTTGTTATCACTCTGCAGGTAGTGAGGGGATAGGGCTAGGGGGAATTTCCAGAAATGTAGGAGAGTTGTTATTAGAAGGGTAAAGCTTCCTCTGCCATGCATCTCCCGTAGTGGACCCCACGTTACCCTGGTCCCTCCTCCTTTTAGGAGCCTTTTGAGGAAAAGTCTCCTGTGACAGGAACATCTCTCAAGTCTTTTCATCTGTGAGCTGCCAGGTGAAAGAATGGAGCTAGAGAACAAAAGATGTTCAGATACAGCAGACAAGCTTTTGTAGGATCTGCCACATCAGCTGTCTCTTATAAGGTCTGCTGTATTTTCTGTTGATGGTGGTCTTCCCCCGAGGATTTCCCCACACCTGGGAACGCCTGCCATAACCTGCACTGATATTTTCCTCAATGCCTTTCATTTCTGCATACAGATGGAGCTGGGATATCACACACTGTCCTTGCCCTTATTCTGTTCTGCTCCTTGGCAGTCCTAGCTTTCCTGGCTGGGAGCTTGCATCCCATCTCCCTCTCAACCTTTTTCAGGAGGGGCTTTGCAATTATTTATAAGCTGCCTTGTCCTGTTTTCTGACATTTTCAGTGTAGTCTGCAGAAGAGGAAAGCTAAGTGTATGCTCTCTGGTTTTACAGGGAACAGAAAACTTGAAGTAAATGTTGCTGGTCTGTGTTAACAAAATATTCTTATTTTTTAGGAGGCAGGGAACCCTCCCTTTAACATCGTATTCTGGGTGGAAAAAGTCCTGGTGGCCTGTAACCATCTCTTGCCTTTGATGTGCTTGGAGATCCTGGAGGAGCAGGCAGCCAACTCACTTGCATGCTTGTCAAGGGGAGGCTGGCTGTCCCGCTTATTCTGTATTCCTGCTTGCCATCCTCATGTGGGTTTTCTCTCTCCTTCCTCCTACCACATGTCAGAATAAGAAGCACCCTGTGATTTCCCTCCTCATTCCACTTGTGTTCTGGTGCTTGAGATTTTCTAAAATACATCATGGTAAGAAGCAAAGCTATAATGATTTGGGCCTTGTAGCTCCTCTGGAGGCATCTTTAGATTCTCCGCATGAAATAAACATCCATTCAAGCTGAAGAACAGCATTTTCTCATTTTGCTGCTGCAAATAGGCAGGAGGAGTGACTAACTGTTCTCTGGATGTAGTGGACAGGCTCGTCTGCTGCCCAGTGCTACAAGTTAGATGATGCACTTACCTATTCACTCCATCCTCCACCACATCAGCATTTTGGTTGTCTACATGCATTGCATATGTGCAAGAAAATTATAGGTCTCCTGGCTACCTTCTCTTCCAAAGCTAACTCAAAATACAGAGTCTCTTCTAAGGAGAGATGTATTCCCCCTCCAGTGTTATGCACACAGAAATCAAATTTCTTTCGCTTTTGACTAACCTTAGATAAAAAACTGATGGTTGCAGCTGAATCTCACTTTGAATTTTTCATTAAAACTGTTCAAAGCAAACTACAGGGTAGAGGATCTCATGTGAGCCAAAACTAACCTCCCTGTTCCTGCTAGTGAAGCTGTATTGCCAAATTTCACACAGCTGTGTACTCTAGCACCTCCTTTGAACACAAGTGTGGTTCTGGAAGCCATTTTGAAGCTCCCACTTGAAACACTCCTTGTGAGCTAGTGGAGCATTTTCTGGCACTTAAGCTTCTGTATCTGGTGGATTGTCCTGGGTTCAGCTGTAATAGTAATTTTTCTCCTTAGTAGCTGGTGCAGTGCTGTGTTTTTGACTTTAGTCTGAGAACAATGCTGATAACACACTGATGTTTTTATTTGTTGCTAAGTAATGTTTACTCTGATCAAGGACTTTTCGGTCTTATGCTCTGCCAGGGAGGAGGGGCACGGGAAGCTGGGAGGAAGCAGATACAGGACGCCTGACCCAAACTAGCCAAAGGGGTATTCCATACCACAGCACATCATGCCCAGTATAGAAACTGGGGGGAGTTACCTGGAAGGCCCAGGTTGCTGCTCGGGTTGGGCTGGGTATCAGTTGGCAGGTGGTGAGCAATTGTATTGTGCATCACTTGTGTTTATTGTTTTCTTTTCCTTTCCCCTTTTAGTTTTATATTCTCTCTCCTTGTTATTTCCCTTATCATCATTATGATTGTTGGTAGTAGTAGTAGTTTTCTATTATACCTTAGGTACTGGACTGTTCTTATCTCAACCCGTGGGATTTACATTCTTTCGATTCTCCTCCCCATCCCTCTGGGAGTGGGGGAGGGGGGAAGAAGGGGGGGAGTGAGCAAGCGGCTGCATGGTTTTGAGTTACCAGCTGGGCTTAAACCACGACATGGCTGTTTGTGCTATACAGAGCAATGAGTCATGGATTGCTAAAAAAGGAAAAAGGATTTCTTAGAAAACCTTTCAGAAAAGCTACGGTTGTTTTTCAGCTGGAAGTGCTGTTGGTGTCTGTGGTGAAATTGGTGTGGCAAGTCACCTCTGCAGTGTTTCTGAGAATTACCAGATAGCGTAGCGGCTCATCTGAATCCAACTTTTGTATGATTTTTGCAGCCAGTGACTTCCTCCTAGTATAGGATATTTCTTTTATATTTTTCACTATCTGGACGGCTGGATATGGGGACTTGTTCCTTGCTATACTTTTGTTCTTAATTATATACTTGAATTGCAGAAGTGAAAAAACCCTCACCTTCTGCTGAAATCTTGGAGAACTATGGGTGTTCATAATCCCAAACAGTGAAGTAACCGTACTGCAGATTTCACTCTGAGTTGCTTCCTTTCTGTAGTTTACCAGCTCATTAATGTTTCAGTTGGCTGGCTCTGAATTCGTGACAGCAGTACATGTTAACAGAACTGGATGTGCTACTACAGTCTCCCAGCCAGCTTGTCTGTGATGTTAGTGTTTGGGATATACCAGCAGCACAGAGATGGCCCTGTGGAGTGGGTATGTGTATCTGAGCGAGCAGGTAATGGGCACATTAAGGATGCTGCCAAGTGCTCTTCAGCTCAGGCAGGTCCCCAAGTCACCACCTGGGATTCCCTGCAGCGGGGCTGACCATTCTGCATTGGTGCCTTGGCTGCTGGGACTTCACCGCTGTCACAAACTGAATTACCCCTGGTTTGGATGTGGGCAAAGCTCATTGCAGACACCCTTCCTGACTCAGCGGGGCTGTCCCTTTGTGGGA